>NC_083482.1:13917904-14020404 GCF_030014155.1 Tachysurus vachellii | reverse complement strand
AATCTCTAAACACCACGGATTTATTTCGGCTGAAAGTAAGTAAGAGATTTGAACTTAAAACGTAGCAAACTGATAGATATCCAAATTCTACGTTTTAGCTATGAAGCGAATAAGTGTGTGTGGGAAATAAACAACAACAACTCTAAAATCTTTGTGTCTGAATATTCTCCATGTCAGATGGAGACTTGACATGACATGACGAGCATCTCTGAAGATAGACCAATGGCTAATGATTGTTCTGCTTACGGAATTATTCATTATTCAGTGACTGCTGATGAAAATAAAGAAAAACATTAAGGTTAGAAGGATATTCTTGGTGCAGAGACGCCAATCAACCTACCATGCATGTCTTTAGCCCGGGGGAGGAAACCGGAGTACCCGGAGGAAACCCCCGAGGCACGGGGAGAACATGCAAACTCCACACACACAAGGTGGAGGCAGGAATCGAACCCCCAACCCTGGAGGTGTGAGGAGAACGTGCTAACCACTAAGCCACCGTGCCCCCCGAAATAATGAAATAAATAATAAAATAAATAAAATGGCGAGAAGCTTTGATTTTCTGTCATCGTGTCATCACAGCATCAACAAAGAAAACGGTATGTTGAAATAAGTTCTACTGTATATACAAATGTTATTATTATTATTATTATTATTATTATTATTATTATTATTATTATTATTATTATTATTATTATTAATGGTGCTTGCAAAGCAACATTATTACTATTGTGCCGGACAAAACTTCAGCGCGTAACTTGTCCCTGCAAGCTTTTGTCCTAGACCCATGAATGAGGTGTCAAATCGACCGGCTCATTGAGGAGAGGTGTGCTATGACTTTTCTAAGCATTGAGTATTGTCCCGCAGCCCCGCCCCCAAAATATGCAAAATCAAAAAACTTTTTACAACATGGACATGTGACATATCAAAACACTCAGAACAATGAGGGGAACTTCCACACGTGTATTTTGATGATGTCACTTGATGTCACGTGTAGCCCCGCCCCAAAATAAGCGAAATCAAAAAGTTAGCACAACATGGACATGTCATATATCAAAACACAGCCCGATGAGGGGAACTTGCCACGTGCAAGCACCATTCACATTTTCTTCAAGAAATGTACATTCTAGTTATTATTATTATTAAATTAATTATTTCATTCATTCATTCATTCATCTTCTACCGCTTATCCGAACTACCTCGGGTCACGGGGAGCCACGGGATC
The DNA here is from genome assembly GCF_030014155.1 of Tachysurus vachellii. Classification (NCBI taxonomy): domain Eukaryota; kingdom Metazoa; phylum Chordata; class Actinopteri; order Siluriformes; family Bagridae; genus Tachysurus; species Tachysurus vachellii. The sequence continues at coordinate 14,019,182 of NC_083482.1, read as the reverse complement.
TCAGGCGTCACTGGGCATCAAGGCAGGATACACCCTGGACGGAGTGCCAAGTGTGAACTCTCATTCACTCACGCAATCACACACTAGGGACAATTTTCCAGAGATGCCAACCTACCATGCATGTCTTTGGACCGGGGGAGGAAACCGGAGGAAACCCCCGAGGCACGGGGAGAACATGCAAACTCCACACACACAAGGTGGAGGCGGGAATCGAACCCCGAGCCTGGAGGTGTGAGGCGAACGTGCTAACCACTAAGCCACCATGCCCCCCTAAATTAAAGATTTATTTATTAAATTATTTATTCATTTATTTATATTCGATAGACATTGTAGCATGATCTTGAGTTTTAAATGATGAGTTTCTAACACTCTTGTAATTGTCTGTCATTTGGCTGTGATGGCTGTCGTCATTCTAAAGCCAAATCACTACGGAGTCATTTTAACGATAAGGAATTTGTTTTTTTGTTTGAAAGTAAGATAAGGTCAGATTTTACTGTTACATTTCTGACGAATGAAAAATGTGAGAAATCAAAGTTTCAGGTCGATTCAGGGATCCACAGAGAATGGTGTTGTAAAGAAGGTAACACAGCCGTAACCACAGACACGGCTGCCCTGGACTACGCCTCTTAAAACATATCCACAGTCACCAGACGTTTAATCATAGGAAACTCACACACACACTCACTCACACACACACACTCACTCTCTCAATCGCTCTCTCACTCACTCACTTACTCACACACACACATTCACTCACACACACATTAACTCGCTTACACGTTCACTCCTCTGCATAACTCCACCATCTTCATCAAGTATGCAGATGACACCAACATGGTCGGCCATATAAGTAACAACGACGAATCGGCCTACAGGGAAGAGAGCCGAAGCCTGACCGCATGGTGTGACATCAACAACCTGACCCTCAACGCCACGAAGACTAAAGAGCTCATTGTGGACTTTCAGGAATCTAACAGCAGGAGAAATTCCCCAGTCTACATTAATGGAACTGAGGCAGCGTAGGTCTACAGTTTTAAGTTCTTGGGAGTTCACCTCTCTGAGGATCTTCAGCTCTGGTTAGGAAGGAACAACAAGGCCTGTACTTCTTAAGACAGCTCATCTGTCCTCAGGGATTTTAACAAGTTTCTACTGCTGCATCATCGAGAGCATCCGGAGACTACATTGTGTGAACTTAAAGCCCTGAAGCCCTGGTCAGAATCCCTGAAACGCATCACTGGCACCCAACGACCTGCCATTGAGCACCTTCACCACAGCAGATGTCTGCAAAGAGCTCACAACATCATCAAGGACTCTTCACATCCCAGCAACAAACTGTTTAACCTCCTTCAGGGTTCAGGGGCAGCTTTTTTCTATCCACCATCACACTACTGAACGCTACACTACAATGTTAGAACACTGTAAAAATACTGTATATAACTTCTGTACAATTATACATACAATGTACATATTACATATTGTATTATTTCTACTCCTCATTCTCCACCCATATTGTGCTTTACATACATCTGCACTATTTTATTTATATATATATATATATATATATATATATATATATATATATATATATATATATATATATATATATATATATATAAATTACTGTACATTCTGCCTAATATTTCACATTGAGATATATATATATATGTAGTGGACTTGTTTATTCAGCTTGCACATTTTTAATGCCATAACCTTATAACCTTCTGCTTGTTGTTCCTTTACAACAGTGTTTGCACATATTTTCAATGTCAATGCCTCAGAACCAATTACTTGTACTTTTCAACAATGTCCACAAATCTCTGCACTGCTATAGGCTTTATTTTTATTTACTGTACATATCTTTACATATATACCTAAATATATATTACCAGCTCTACATATATATATATATATATATATATATATATATATATATATATATACATACATGCTGTACATATGCTACATATTTATCACTTGCACAATTGTTACTCTTTGCACTTCTGGTAGATGCCAAACTGCATTTTATTTTGCTGTGTACATGTACTATACAATAACAATAAAGTTATATCTATCTATCTATCTATCTATCTATCTATCTATCTATCTATCTATCTATCTATCTATCTATCTATCTATCTACTATTTAGCTCTAAACGTATCTAAACGTATCTCACTCACACATTCACTCACTCACTAACACACACACACACACACACACACACACTCACACACATTCACTCACACACACTCAATTACACATTCACTCACTCAGTTTTACTGGCTCACATATTCACTCACTCACACACACACACTCACACATTCACTCACTCACAGTTTCACTCGCTCACACATTCACTCACTCACTCACACACACACACTCATACACACACACATACTGTACACATTCAATCACTCACTCACTCACACACACACACACACACACACACGCAAACATATTTACTTGCTTACACATTCGCTCACTCACACATTCACTCACTCAATCACACACACACACACGCACAGACACATTCACTCACACACAAACATATTTACTTGCTTACACATTCGCTCACTCACACGTTCACTCACTCAATCACTCACACACACACACACACACTCATTCAACCACTTACACACAAACACAATCACTCACACATTCACTCACTCACACACACACACTCATTCACTCACTCACACACACTCGCACACACATATTCACTCGCACACAAACACATTTACTCACTTACACATTCACTCATTCACACATTCACTCACTCACATATTCACTCACTCACACACACTCATTCAACCACTTACACACAAACACACTCGCTCACACATTCACTCACTCACACATTCACACATACACACTCATTCACTCACTCAAACACACACACAAACACACACACATTTACTCGCACACAAACACATTTACTTGCTTACACATTCACTCATTCACACATTCACACACACACACTCATTCACTCACTCACACACACACAAACACTCGTTCACTCAATCACGTGCTCTCTCACTCATTCAAACCCTCACACTCACTCAATCTTTCACACACTCACGCACTTATTTATTCACTCATTTACTCAGTGTGAAGGAAAGTGTTGTACCTATCTTGTGTAAAACTTTCCTACTTTTTATATCTTTTTTTTCATTGTTCTCTCTCTTGTTTCTATGCATATAGACTTTTCACACATCGCCTGACCTTTTACGTCTGTACTGAGAATAACTTTGCAATTCCATTTCTGCAAACTGTTTCTGAGAAAAAGCTAAATAAAAGGAGTCATTTAAAGAAAAACATGGCACACCTTCAGAACTACAGAAACGGTACACATTGTGCTATTGATTATTATAATATTTGTGTGTATTCTACTGATTATTTTATATGGGTGAGTATTCTAATGAGATGATACACATGTTCTGAGCCAATACGTCCTATGTATTATGTATATAATAACGTACTTTTCCAGTTTACTTCCCTCTTGAACGTGTGAAAATTAAGCAAGATTCAATTCTATACATCGACTTTATTAGAATTATTCCAAATAATTAGGAATTAATACTAATTAATACTAATTAATACTGGAGCCGCATTGTTTTGTTTTTTTTTTCCCCTAAAACACATTATAAGGCATTAAAAACCTTCCAACTATTTCCCAGCACCTGGTTAATAATTTAGAGTGTCGTTAATGAAAAAAATCACAGAACATTACTGTAATGATGATTCGAGATGATTTGCTCTGCGGTCGTGTGTATTCGTAAGCCTCTTTTCCCCTCCTGAGAGCCAGCTTTGTGAACAATCGATATATGTTTATCCAAGTTCAATGTAATATGTAGCGTCTAAACTGTGCATGCTTGGATGAACTGATGCAGCCTATTTTTAGTAGAGGCTCTCGCTGTGAGCTATTAGTCCACACTGTGGTCCTCACTAGGCTAATATAGAATAAACATGGTTTTTATGTTGTATTATTGATGCTGCACTCTTGCATAGCAGCTCCCCCTGACCCTCATTACGCACGCTTTTTAAAGAACGCGCCTGGTTGCTATGGACACCGTTCTTACGCTGAGAAGCGAGCACCCTTCTTCTTTTCGAACGTTTAGAATTCAGGTCACGCGCGACACCCGCTGATTGTAATTTTCATTTTCTGCACAGGCTCTTTAAGCCCGTTTGCCAGCACTTATTTGCCGTTTTCTCTCGGCCAAACACGCTGTGACAGGACAGCTATGGTGCAATTAATCACGGAGAGAGAAACCAGGGCTGCTGCTGCTTCTTCATCGTCTTCTTCTTCTTCTTCACAACTCCATAACCAATCACACTGTCCTTCCTGCTAATTCAGTGCAAAATACAGTTTGAGGGTTTTATTAAGCTGCAGATGCAGATATAAGCAGGAGGAAAAATATCTCCATTCTGCTCTCAGCCTGAAGGAAGACGTGTTCAGTGTTTTCAGTTCATTGCTATCACACAGAGGCTTAAGCAGGAACTTCAACAGGGTGGTCAGGGTTTTCACTACTATCGTAACCGCAAACGAATACGCTCACTCGCACGCATTTGTCTACGCATTTGTGTAGGTGTTCCTAATAAAGCGGCAGTATATTGATTTTGGATCTCAACTAACTTAACTTTGAAATATTTCCATGTGTTTAATTGATTTTATTTGAAAGACTGGTCTCTATAAAGCTTTGCTTCCAGTAGGTGAGTGCTTGGAAAGTTTGAATTAAAAGCCTGTATAAGAGCGAGGAATTGAAATGAAAATAAATGTGATTACTGTATTCGGTGGGGGGCCACGGTGGCTTAGTGGTTAGCACGTTCGCCTCACACCTCCAGGGTTGGGGGTTCGATTCCCACCTCCGCCTTGTGTGTGTGGAGTTTGCATGTTCTCCCCGTGCCTCGGGGGTTTCCTCCGGGTACTCCGGTTTCCTCCCCCGGTCCAAAGACATGCATGGTAGGTTGATTGGCATCTCTGGAAAATTGTCCGTAGTGTATGAGTGCGTGAGTGAATGAGTGTGTGTGTGTGCCCTGTGACGGGTTGGCACTCCGTCCAGGGTGTATCCTGCCTTGATGCCCGATGACGCCTGAGATAGGCACAGGCTCCCCGTGACCCGAGGTAGTTCGGATAAGCGGTCGAAGATGAATGAATGAAAGTAACGGACAAACACACCACATGGTCACGGTAACGGAGTTACTTTATTTAAAAAGTAATGCGTTAGAGTTATTAGTTACTGACAAAAGTAACTGCGTTACTGCCCAACACTGCTCTGCAAAAGCATTTTTTGTTGTGGATGCTCAAAAGGCCAGATGAGGACCTCTGCTAATGAATAATGTTGATGTAAAGAGCTTTCCTAAATGTCAGGCATTTATTCTCTTTTCTCAAATATATGTCTGAAAATGGTACAAATCTCCACATAACTAGTTTTAGGAAATGATCTGAATAATTTGTAATAACTTTTCCGAACTACCTCGGGTCACGGGGAGCCTGTGCCTATTTCAGGCGTCATCGGGCATCAAGGCAGGATACACCCTGGACGGAGTGCCAAACCATCACAGGGCACACACACTCTCTCATTCACTCAGGCACTCACACACTAGGGACAATTTTCCAGAGATGCCAATCAACCTACCATGCATGTCTTTGGACCGGGGGAGGAAACCGGAGTACCTGGAGGAAACCCCCGAGGCACGGGGAGAACATGCAAACTCCACACACACAAGGTGGAGGCGGGAATCGAACCCCCAACCCTGGAGGTGTGAGGCAAACATGCTAACCACTAAGCCACCGTGCCCCCTACAGCGACGATATATGAAACTTTAAACAGAGATCCTTATGTAACGTGACATTTGTGCACGAAACGGGATATTTGCGTCGGAAATGATGCACGTCTTTGGGTTTTTCATCAGAAGGTTTTGAATTGCAAATACCTCGGTTCATGAACATAGTGGGTGAGTCCTCAGGATGATGGTGATATCGAGTGGTGGGTAAAACACAACTGGCAAAAAAGGAAACACTGTCATTTAAAACCAAAGTAGCTTCGAGGTGCCGCCAAACAGCACGAATGACAAGGCTCGTTGTGGGAGCTGTGCACGTGACAGTAGTGGTGCTTATGTGGCACGTGCGTTTTTATCACCAAAAGTAAAATATCTCACGATAGCTTTTTCCCTGATCAAATTTGAAGGTACCAAATTAAACAGAAGCAAATGTCTCATATCTATTCCTGAAAATTTCTTTCTATTCCTCTAAATCCTTCTCACACAGAATAAAGTGATGTTAAACTTATGTCTGTAAACAGACTGAGGCATTCGGAAGGCTTACAAAGAGGTGTGGCCAGGTGTAGCACGTTTAATCTGATTACCTGCACGTGGGCGTAGCAACCGGTGAATGATCTGAAAAGGGACCATGCAAGTGACCAGGGGGGGTGAGAGAGAGAGAGAGAGAGAGAGAGAGAGAGAGAGAGAGAGAGAGAGAGAGAGAGAGAGAGAGAGAGAGAGAGAGAGAGAGAGAGAGAGAGAGAGAGAGAATAAGAGTGAAAGAGAAAATAAGAGAAGGAGAGTGAAAGAAAAGGAGAGAATGAGAGTGAAAGAGAGAATGAAAGAAATAATGAGAGAAAGAGAGAATGAGAGTGAAAGAGAGTAAAAGAGAGAACGAAAGAGAGAATGAGAGTGAAAGAGAGAATGAAAGAGATAATGAGAGAGAAAGACATAATGAGAGTGTAAGAGAGTGAAAGAGAATGAAAGAGAGAATGAGAGTGAAAGAGAGAATGAAAGAGATAATGAGAGAGAAAGAGAGAAGGAGAGTGAAAGAGAGAATGAGAGTGAAAGAGAGAATAAGAGTGAAAGAGAGAATGAGAGAGAAAGAGAGAAGTAGCGTGAAAGAGAGAATGAGAGTGAAAGAGAGAATAAGAGTGAAAGAGAGAATGAAAGAGATAATGAGAGAGAAAGAGTGAATAAGAATGAAAGAGAGAATGAGAGTTAAAGAGAGAAAGAGAGAATGAGAGAGAAAGAGAGAATAAGAGTGAAAGAGAGAATGAAAGAGATAATGAGAGAGAAAGAGTGAATAAGAGTGAAAGAGAGAATGTTGAGATAATGAGAGAGAAAGAGAGTGAAATAGAGAAAGAGAGAAAGAGTGAAAGAGAGAAAGAGAGAATGAGAATGAAAGCAAGAATAAGAGTGAAAGAGAGTGAAAGAGAGAATGAGAGTGAAAGAGGAGAGACAGAATGAGAGTACAGTAAAGTATTCAGCCATCTCAGCTTATCCTGAAGCAACTTTAGAGTAGAAATAAACAGCTCTAACAGACGATTCAACTCTATCCACTATTACATGATTATTAACTTGATTGCGTTTTCTAATGAAAGCCTTGCAAAAAAAAAAAAAACTGTAAAACTAACGAGCCTTTAAAAAATGTTCTACATAAAAATACCACAAACGTGTTAATCTGTAATTAGACTAATAACTCAATTTCTTTAGTTGTTGCACTCAGTCACTTGTTCCTCTACACTGTTGATGTGTATGTCTAACACACACTCACACACACATTCGCTACGGACAAGTTAGAGATGCTAATCAGGCTAAAACACAGGAGATATTATTATAATTTACCTTCAAATATTTCTGAAGTTTCTCATTAAAACGTGCGTAAACTAAACTATATGTTAGACACGTTTCCTAATTCCGCGACAGAATTATGTAAAGCCGGCTTGAGCGATTCCGACAGAATTAACGCGAACCAATTACATCACGAAATCTCACGAGGATCTCGCCTCTTGACAGGAAATATAACTGTAGGATTAAATTAGCATGATTGAAACATGTAGAATCGTGACGTGGTAAAGCTTCACGAGGTTCAGGTGAGAGTGCAGACTTTATTCGGTGTTTTGAAAACACGTGATCAAATCATATTGGCTGTACAAAACAAATTATGTTAACGAAACGCGATCCGATCACGCGGATCCGAGACATGCGTTTGAATGGAGTCAATTTGATGCGTTTTTTCCAGTATATCAGCAGCTTATTTTGTTCACTGAAACATTTATTTTTTTAGAAAGAAATTAGGGTTAATAATCTTATCGTCGCTGTCGGGCGGAAACCTCGTATGTCCAAATTTGGTCAATTTCATATTTTTTCACATATCGATGCTATTGGTCAGTCCCCACGTGGGTCTGTTATTTTTACAAGTTATTAACCAATCTAAAGTCTTGAAAATAGCTTGAGCGCAAATCTCATAACTCCACTGGACACTTCAACTGTCCACCTCTTCCTCACTCCGTGGGAGAGATTCGCGGCATATTTCTCCTCAAGAAGAGTCGAGACGAATCAACACGTCTTCTGAGGTAAATGTCTTCAAAACACTGGGCTCAAAGAAAAAAAAATCTTGACCCCCGCTAGTTCTGGTGCTCGTCTGAGGACAGGAATTTAGCGCAAGACAATCCACTGCAACGCGGACTAAACCCTGTGCACTGCAGATAAGGTACGGTGTTTTTTTAATTTCCTGAAAAATAACGGTTTTGGAGATACGAGGATTCCGCCTGACAGCGACGTTATAATTGTTATACTGCAGACTTAGAACAGGAAATATTTGCTGAGTTGACGATTTTTGCAGTAGCGATCGCTAGGCTATGCTAAGCAATAGGTATTACTATATGTCAGTATTGCTTTTGCAAACATTGGGTTATGTAGATTGAAAGATGGCTGCCTTTATTTGTCCTGCAGGCCTTGAGTTTGTGGAGCTTGTGGATTAGCCAGCAGATTAAACCAAAGTTTCATGGATTCAAATTAAGATTTAATAGTGAAATGTTCAAGGAACGCAAATATAGAGCTGTTCACATGGCTTATTGTTACTTCAGCAAGAAATATTTATTTATTCCCAACCACAAATTGTCGCAGTTAAATTTATACTACACTGTTCAAACGTGCAATATTTTAAGTGCAATTCCTCGTCTGTTTACTACTACAACTAAATACTTTTTTCAGATCGCTTATGTTAATGTTTATATATTTATGTGTGTACTTTATTGAATTGTATGCACCATAGGGGGGCACGGTGGCTTAGTGGTTAGCACGTTCGCCTCACACCTCCAGGGTTGGGGGTTCGATTCCCGCCTCCACCTTGTGTGTGTGGAGTTTGCATGTTCTCCCCGTGCCTCGGGGGTTTCCTCCAGGTACTCCGGTTTCCTCCCCCGGTCCAAAGACATGCATGGTAGGTTGATTGGCATCTCTGGAAAATTGTCCGTAGTGTGTGATTGCTTGAGTGAATGAGAGTGTGTGTGCCCTGCGATGGGTTGGCACTCCGTCCAGGGTGTATCCTGCTTGATGCCCGATGATGCCTGAGATAGGCACAGGCTCCCAGTGACCCGAGATAGTTCGGATAAGCGGTAGAAAATGAGTGAGTGAGTGTATGCACTATAAGGACTTACACCTAATTTCGTTGTATCCAGTGCAATGACAATAAAAAATCTATCTATATCTATCCACATGATAAATAATTCCCTCCTCGGATCGCTTTTAAATAATGAAATACGTTTAAGGTGACGATGTCTAAATCCACAGGAACGTAACGTAATGTTTGGTGGAATTCAGTTTCACCGTTAAGATTAGATGTTGCATTTTCATTCATTCCTTTCTTTCTTTTTTTTTTCTTCCAGAATCCTGGAGGGTTTGGGTCCCATCCTGCCTCACCTCCTTCACCTCCCCCACATCCCATCCCTCAGTTTAGGTATGCCCCTGGGGTGGCCTCTCATTTTTATTGTGTGTTTATGATAATCAGAGCTTGCCCTACAGCCCTTCCCCCAGTTTACAAGCAGGAAGGGAGGAGGGCAGACAGGGTGGAGTCCCCTGGAGCCCACCCATCTTACAAAATGTCTCTAGCGTGTAAGTGGGGGATGAAGCAGAGGAATAAAGGAGGTATATCCGAAGACCTTTCGCGGAAAGTCTGCTCGCTCGGCGGCCATCTTGGCAATATTCCCTGGGAGGTATTTTTTCAGCCATAACTGAAAAAACTCTTAATAAACATATACAGATATTCCTTTGACAAGATGACATCTCAAATGTCGAATCAAATAAATTGACCGTTTTATGCTAACGGTGTTTATTAGACTATAGACTATAGACTGCATTTGTGTCTAAAGCTCCCTAGGCTGTGAATCAGTATATCCAGTACACCGATGATTCGATTTCTGATTACATCCTAATTTCCTCCTCAGTCACGAGTCTAAAAACACAGACAAATCAAATATTATTACGTTTTATACGCCATTAAAATGCGTTCACTTAATCCAACTTTTTTGTCGTAGTGCTTGAAGCAGCTTGAAGCCTGTTTCAAGTGCTACGACTTAAATATTTAATTAATGATTTATTTGTTTTAATCCACTAGCTACTGTAGCCTACAGTATACAGAACGCTGCTGCCAGAATTCTGACCAGAACCAAAAAATCTGAGCACATCACTCCAGTCCTCAGGTCCTTACACTGGCTTCCAGTTACATTTAGAATAGATTTTAAAGTATTGTTACTCGTTTATAAATCACTTCATGGCTTAGGACCGAAATACATTACAGACATGCTAATTAAATATAAACCAAGCAGACTACTCAGATCATTAGGATCAAGTCAGTTAGAGATACCAAGGGTTCACTCAAAACAAGGTGCGTCAGTATTTAGTTATTACGCCACCTATAGCTGGAATCAGCTTCCAGAAGAGATCAGATGTGCTTCAACAGTAGAGACTTTTAAATCAAGATTAAAAACACATCTGTTTAACTCTGCATTTACTAAATGATCACTGTGCTGCTTCACACTGACTGCACTTTTTATCCAAATCACTTTTACTCCCGTTTTATTCTTTTGAACATATTTTAAACTGTTTTTTATTGAAATCACATTTATTTTCTTTAATTGTTCTTTGTTTTTATTATGATTTTATTGTATGTGTCTCTTATTTTTGCATATATTTTTTTTCTCTCTTATAAACTGTTTTCTAATTTCTATGTAAAGCCCTTTGAATGACCTCTGTGTATGAAATGTGCTATACAAATAAACTTGCCTTGCCTTGCCTTACAGTAGCTAGTGGATTAAAACAAATAAATAATTAATTCAATATTTAAGTCTCTGGACTTAAAAGACTCAAACAATCTATATATGGAAACTCAAATAAAAGGTAATCATCTACGGTTATAACAAGATTCTTACATTTGTAGGCTAACTTTTTCTGCGTTTTTTCTTTTTTTGATTGTTTGTTTGTTTGATTGTTTTTTGAGCTGAGAGGCTTCAGTAACTATGACCATAATGATCAATACCAGTAATGGAACATAGTGAGCTGCAGTGTTTCCTCTTTCTTTCTTCATGTTTCCTTGTTTTTTTTCTGACTCTTTCATTCGAAAGGAAAGGAATTTGTAATCGAGAAAGAGCAAAACCTTAAAATGTCCAAATCTCTTATCAGATCAGTGCCCTGACTACTGAACTAGAAAGCCAATCGAAATGCAGCCTAAAGGCTTCACGCTCCCTACATAGATACACTTCATAGACCACAAGGTAAAGGCTTCGACATGGTCCCTAGATTCATTACTAGTAATCAAATACTGTAGCTAGACTGCTAACTTTAAATAGTCACAATGTTGTGGAAAGTATCTGCTCTGTTTTATACCGTGTGGTTAAACCACAATAAACATATTCCTCAGGATAATATTTACCTCACTGAATTCTCAATTCTGATTGGTTAGAAGGCGATGAAGCAGTAATTTAGTAATTTAGTAATTTAGCAGTAATTTATAATGAAGGTAGATTTGATTTTTCTAATACGTCACATTTTTTCCACAGAAACAGACTAAACATATTGTATAATTTTTTTTAATAGGTTAATATATTCACTTAGAAGTTTTAAGCATTTGTAGGGAAGTTTTTTAAACATATACGGAAGGAGTCTCCAGTTTCAGCAACACTCAGAATGAAAAAAAAAAGAAATTACCCACAATCCCCAACATTTTCCCACCATAAGTGAAGTGAAAGAGTGAAGTAAGGATGTCTTTATTTTTATTTTTTTATTTTTTTTTTTAGTCTTTAATAACTAACAAGGAAACATTGAGGAAATATATCATACAAAAGTATGGCTAATATAATCTTTGAAATGAATTCGAACTTTCTTTCAAATAAATATTTGTGATTGTTATTCGAATTGCAAACAATGAAACACGTCATACAAAAAAAATGATGGCTAGTGTCATGTTAATGATGGAATGTGATGCGATTTCTTTTCGTTAAAACAAATAAAACAAAACAAAGCGTGTAAAAGGTATAGTCCTAGTAACGGTGCAAAAGCCAGGTGAGTCTATGGAAATGTCTTTATTCTATTGACAAATTATTTTTTTTTTTCATTTTTAAAGCAGAAGATTTTGATTCATAAGCAAAAAAAAAAAAAAAAAAAAAATGAACTGCTGCCATTAGAAATAATTAAAAAGAAGGAGAAAGAAAGGAGACGCTCTACATGACGTTTGCAATCCACAGGTCAGTTTACCAACAGAATTTAAAGCCTTCCGTATTAAACTGGAACAGGTGATTATGGAAAAATGTACACTTTCCTTTTTGTCAGCATCACCGTGCTCTTTTTTATTTTTTTCTTTTTTTTTCTTTTTTTTTTACAGCTGGCAGAAAAAACTTTCATTTTCTTTTCCAAACTTTTTTTTTTAAGCTTCTTCTAGGACTCAGTTCCACCCTTCACTTAAATTGCTATCAAGGAACAGTGTAAAAATACACGAATCGTTAAAACACTGGCATGAGTCCTTGACTTTTTTTTTTTTTTTTTTTTTGCAATTTCTCCTTAAAATATCCTTAAAATATGCACTTTTATTACACAAAATGAATACAAACTTAACAGAAACTTAATTTAAATTTTTGAGGTAAAGACAAATACATAGATTTTTTTTGGAGTGCTATTTATACACACATTTGAACCAGAGTTGTGTTTTTTTTCTCTCTCTCTCTCTCTCTCTCTCTCTCTCTCTCTCTTTCTCTCGGAAAAGTTTCCTTAGCTCGTGTGCAGCAGGATATCAGGAGTTTTTTTTTTGTTTTTTGAGTTTTGAGTCTTGTTGACAGAAAAACTGCTTGCTGCCAGCACTAAAAGTAAGTTCTTCTTATTTGGGTCTCTGGAGATTGTGTGGTTCCTACTTCGAGAATCTTTTACAGAAACGTACCGTAGGTAGGAGAAAAAGAAGAAGAAGAAAAAAAGGTTTTATTGATGTTTATTGATATACCGTCCAGAGAGCAGTTGAATTCCTCCGCAGTGTGTTAGAAGCTGCGCCGCACGTTCCAGTTCCCGTCTTTTACACTTCAACAATACTTCCATTTTGTATCTGTCATCCTCCATGTTGTCAAGTTAAAAGCTATCAGTATCTTTCTGTTTAGAGCTTTTGTAGTTTTACCACCACTGTTGGCCTTGTATATAAAGCGCTTATATATATATATATATATATATATATATATATATATATATATATATATATATATATATATATATAGTGAAAAAAAAATTGCCTGACCCAACTGTTCTTCTGCCATCGATGTGCCCAGAAACTTTCTTAAAGATAGAGATTAAAAAGAAAAGGAAAAAAAAAACAAGCACACGAGAAAAAATAAAAAAAATCAGGCACTCAGACCCTTCATAGCTCTGCCTATTTTATAGACAAAATCGGGGCAATAGCCTTCGGCTCCGTATCTTTCTTCTTTTTATACACGTGTCCGTATATCCATCTAGAACAAAGGACAGTTCTTTGTAACATTCTTATGTTATTCTTACACACTTCTTAAGTGCAACTTCAAAAAAAAAGCAACTTTGAAACGCTGCTTTTTTATGTCTTCTCTCTCCGATTTGAGAATGCAGGATTTTTTTTTTCTGTTAGTAGATGCTGACTTGTGAGAGGACTTGGATCTGAGGCGGCGGAGGTGGCGGCTGTGGACTTCCGAGCGACGCCGAATGCGGCGTTCCAGGCGAGTGCTGGACGGGCGAATGCGAATGCGACTGCTGCTGATGCATCTGGTGCATCTGTTGCATCTGCATGTGCTGCATTTGCATGTGCTGATGCTGATGTTGATGTGGATGCTGATGCTGTTGCATTTGCTGCTGCTGCTGCTGCTGCTGTTGCTGCTGCTGTTGCTGCTGCTGCATGTGATGCTGCTGAAGCTGCTGCTGCAGGTGATGCTGGAAATGCTGGTGCTGCATTTGCTGCTGAATCTGCTGGTGGTGCATCTGCTGCTGCTGCATCTGGTGGTGCTGCAAGTGCTGCTGCTGCATGGCCGCGTGCATGGGCGGGCTCATCTGCGACGAGGGCATCTGGCCCAGCATTTGCGAGGGCATGCCGGGGGCCATGTTTTGGTGCGCCACCGTAACCGAAGTGACCACGTGGCTGTTTCCGACACGCATCTGGAGCGGTTTGGGGGCGATGGCCCGAGGGAGGGCTTGCTGCAGGGCCTGAGAGGCTGAGGGCATGGGCGGGTGCTGGGACAGGGGAGAGGACAGCGGAGACGGCAAAGCCAGGCCAGGGGAGAGGCTTGTGGACGCCAGGGTCTGCTGCACCGAACGGATAGTCTGCGCTTCGGCAGATTCTGCCGCTGCCTGAGACAGAAACAGACGGAAGATGATTTTTGATCCAACTCAAGAATAGCACAAAATCAACTCTTTTTTTTTTTAAACTGGATGCAAAAAAAAATGAACACAGCATCTGTTCCTTAAATTAATTACCGCCCCATTCATCGTTACCTACTTTTACACCTTTGTTTTCGAACTCATTGGATTCGCAAAGTTCTCCGAAAAAACATGGGATGTGGCAACTACGTCTCACTAATGACTCGCTACTGTATGGATGATTATCAAATATGCAAATATCAGCAAATTATTTAGCAGGCATTAACAGATATGCTAATGCCACAGGCTAGCAAACAGATCCTGGAAATTAATGAGGTGTGCTCATTAGCTGCTTTTACGACCTGCTATCATTACACCTCTACTGAGACCCAGAGAGAGATAGAGAGCGAGAGGGAGAGAGGGCGAGAGAGAGAGAGGGCGAGAGAGAGAGAGGGCGAGAGAGAGAGAGAGAGAGGGCGAGAGAGAGAGAGAGAGAGAGAGAGAGAGGATCTCACCTTTGACACCAGACTGGCACGATAAGCAGCGAGAGCTTTTAGATACTCTTTCTTAGCCGCCTCAGTTTTGCTTTTATAAACCTGCAATGACGCGGGAAGAGGAAAGAAATAAAGGGTGTGAGGAACAGGTAAGAAACAAACGCAGTATTTTCTCAGTGACTTTATTTATAAACCACCTTTCATGCATTTAAAATGCAGCTCAAATTGCTTGACGGTGTGAAAAGAAAAAAAAAAAACAAAAAAAAAACACGGAAATAAATGAAAGAAAGAAAAGTTAGTAACATTATATTAATATCATAATATCAATGATATAAAAATATAAAGAATAAAAAATATACAAAGGATATCGTAAAATGTTCCCGACCATTTTAGCTGATCTTTACTTGCCAGATCTGCACAGAATTGCAAAAAATGATCTTTTTTTTTTTTTTTTTTAATCAAAACTGTGTTAAAGTTAATTTTAAATAAAGAAATAAGCACAATTTTGTGCCTCAGGAAATCCCAGTCTAGTAGCAAAAGATCTGGTTGCTTCTGAAAGGAGGGTAAGAATTTTTCCTTCCTGATTTTTCAGTATAATAACCTTGAAAATGTTACGAAATCAACATAAAACCACATTTTGTCCAAGTCGTCTTCACTGTACTTCATGTACTAATAAGAATATTGTTCCTGGACGAGTGACCAAGACCAAAAGTATCTCCAAGCTTAAGAAAATATTATTAAAATAAACGAATAGAATAATAAATACAGATAAACTAGATATGAAACAGAAGTGTTTAAGCTTAACTTGGCACGCTTTGATACGTTAGTGAAAGATGATTAATAATAACTCTAATTAAATATACCCTGTATAAATCCTAAATATAGTCACATGAGGCAAGACAGTCATACCGTCTACAGTCAATGTCCATGCAGATCGTATCACAAGCACTCGTGTACCTGCTTCTGTTCCTCTCCCAGTCCGTCCCACATGGACGCCACAATCTTGGAGACTTCCCCAAACGTAGCGTTGGGGTTCTGACCCTTAATGGCCGCCTGGGTGTCTCGAAAAAACAGTGCGTACGCAGAGACGGGCTTCTGAGGCTCGTTTGGGTCTTTCTTCTTCTTTTTCTTGGGTGTCTTGGGCTTTTTTCCAGCATCTGGGGCTGGGCGCTTTTCACCAATCTATAAGGAGGATTGGAACACAATCAAAACAACATTCACTCAATCGTGAAAAGAAAGAAAATTGGGAAAGTATAAAGTACTGTATGTTTGTTCTAAAGCAAGATATAGAACATTTTCCATAGGGGTGCCAATACTTTTGGTGCAAACGTGTCAAGAGAACCTTTTTTTTTTTTTTTAAATACATATATTATTTAAAATATGTTTATGAGAATGAGAATTGCCAGAACAAAGTTAATCAAGGTTCTTTATCTTTATAAATATTAAATCGATTTTTAATACGATGTACTTTATAACAGTCGCTTTTCGAGGGTGCCAATAATTTTGGAGTTGACTATACACAAAAGTATGTTGTCCAGAGATAAATGCAGACTTTTTAAGAACATGTAGTGACCTTTAAAAAGGATTCTGTACGCTACTAACAAATAAATATATGACTACTTGCTCTAAAAAATAAAAATAAAAAAATCACAAAGCTCAAAATCACCCACCTTGCTGACCTCATCCTGATCGTCCTCGTTAATGGAACTGGATGGAGACGGTGTAGCCGACTTGCTGGCCGGCGGAGACGGGGACGTGTGGGTGATGTTCGGTCCGGTCATGTTGAGGCCGAGCTGGGCGCTCAGCTGTGATTGGTTGATGGTGGTGAGCTGGTTGCGTGACATCATCGCATTGGGGTTGTTCATGTTGATGATGGAGCGCATGACCATGGTGGGGTTAGGAGGGTACTGACGCAGCTGAGCCTGTGAAATACCCTGTACAAAATAAACAAATAAATAAATAAATAAAAACCAATTAACACCCATGTTTATGTTTACTAATGAAAATCGACTTGATTAAAAAAACTAGAAGTATTTTCATTGTTTAAAATCAGTCTACAAGTTAAAAAATCCCAAACCCCTGCGGCTATAAAGCAGGCTTCCAAAATGTCAAGGGAAAAAAAAGAGACACAGAGCAGAGAAATCCGGTGATTTATTTTCAAAGAGACGTAAGTATGGGTAATAAAGTGATATATATAAATAATATTAAATTGCTTGCTAAGTAGACTCAGCTAGACACCTAAAATCACGCTAAAATTCGTGTCTTTTATCAGCCGTGTCTTTCTGCCAGAGTGGAGCGCTGGGATATTTCTGCTCCTTAAGGACTGTAAGCACTCTTCTGGGAAGCCATCAAAATTGCAAAGCCACAAAATCAAATTATGTAAAATAACTATTCCAGTAAGTCATTGTGCGTTTCGGCGGCCAAATCAAAATCCCATCCTGCGTCGGTGCAGCGCGGCGCAATCCGGCGTCCTAAAGGTTACAGCTCATAGTGTGCCGGTGACGACGGAGCAGCAAAATGATCCTGCAGTGCGTGTTCGGTGATGAAAATCTATCAGCTGGCAGCTTTCATACATCACACTCTGACTGCCAAAGAGACGGGAAAATATTTCTGTATAATATGTCTATATATCACAGAGCTCAGATTAGATCTGAGAGCTTATGGGTGACCTCTTCCTCTCTTTCTTCATATAAAACGCTGTCATATAGAAAAAGAAGCTGGTGATGGAATGACTGATTGCTGACTTGTTTTGTGGGTTCCACTACAATAAACATGACCGTAAACGGACACGAGACAACGTGTTATTCTTCAGTAAATAAAACTAAAAAAAAATGCATATGTAGTTAAAAAAGGAATAAAACACTTTGGAATGCATGGATATTGGAAAATATTCAACTTTAGGTTCATCAGGGCAATAAATCTTTGCTTATTTGCCTTGTAGATTGAAATGTTATAAGAACACGAACAACTTCTGGGCATCACGTTGACGCGTCTTTGATCGTTTATGTCGTAAATTTAATCGTTCTGGTAAAAGAATGAACTTTAGGCGTATTCCACCATGACGTCTTTGATCATTTGCATGGTAAATTGAAATTGTAGGTAAACCGTTGCAGTGTAAAAGGAATATAATACATCATGACGTCCTGTTATAGGAAAATAATGGACGTTGGGTGTATCCCACCATCACGTCTTTGGTTATTTGGTTTGTGGTATTTTATTCTATACATAGCTGTAACTGGGCAATTTTGTCTTAAAGACTGTGTTTCTTTAGGAAAGAGAGAGAGAGAGAGAGAGAGAGAGAGAGAGAGAGAGAGAGAGAGAGAGAGAGAGAGAGATGTGTATGTGTGTGCGTGTGTGTGTGTATACATGTGAGC
This sequence comes from Tachysurus vachellii, assembly GCF_030014155.1. NCBI lineage: Eukaryota > Metazoa > Chordata > Actinopteri > Siluriformes > Bagridae > Tachysurus > Tachysurus vachellii. Next base: position 14,000,700 of record NC_083482.1, on the reverse strand, counting down.
GGTGAGTGCTGGGGATAGAAAGTGTTTCACATTGATTGAACTGAGAGGGAAATTACAGCAGCTGCCAGTCTCTCATACTGCAACATGATTAAAGGGCAAAGAAAGAAAAAAATAAATGCTGGTGCAAAACCAAACCAAACAGCCTCAGAGGAGAACAAGGTGATATTCTTTCATATTATCATTCTGTCTTTATTTTTTCTGTCCTTCACACACATACATATCACTCTCTCTCTCTCTCTCTCTCTCTCTCTCTCTCTCTCTCTCGGTTTGCTTTGCCTTCCCTGAGACGCCGACTCAATCTCCCCTCTGTGTCAACACATCACAAAGTCTTGCACTTGGCCTTATTGCACAGATCTGTGAAAGCAACTCCTACAGAACACATTTTCACACACACAGATTGGATTGTCCATCTTTTATTCCCTCCGCACCTTCTCGTGCCAAATCGACTCCCTATGAACACATGACAAGGCGAAGGCAACATCTGCTAGTGTTTATTAGAATCAATGTTAAAAACCGTGTTAAATAATAAAAGAGAAATGGCTTTTTTAATGAAATTCGCTAATGGGGAATGACAGAGACGGGACACGTTTTAATTCATTAATTCAGGCTATAGAAAGTCATCTAGAGATTAGATTTTTATGTGTGTGAGCGAGAGAAAGAGAGAGAGAGAGAGAGAGAGAGAGAGAGAGAGAGAGAGAGGGAAAGACTGCGATTTCATTAGCTCTGACCATCTGTGTAACAACTCATCAACACCGTCCCAGTGGTGACACACACCTAACAGCCACCAAACACTAACAGGGGAAAAAAGGAACAATTCTACTTGCAGTATGTGTACAGTAGAAAAACGCCATATGGGAAGAAATTAAATCTTTTACAGAATCACAGAAATATTTTAGGCTAGTTTTAATTAGGGATAGGGAATAAAATCAACACACTGAGATTCTCTGGTAAACGATCGCACTTCATGTTAAAATCTGACATTGGTTCGATCGAGAAATTACAACAAGACGCATTTAAAGATCGAGAGAGATTAAGCTTTGGTGTTTGTGGTCAGTAAATAAGGAATAAAACAATTGAGGGCCTCGATGATTTGAAAAAATGATCAGCAATGGTGTGGTACAATGAGTTCATTATTTTCCAGTAACAGGAAAAAGAAAAACATAATTTTTATCCATTTATAGTTACAGCTAATGTGAAATGGCCACAAAATAATGACTTCCTGTTCTCATTTACAATACATCAGCTATAAATAGTCACCTTCCTTAAATGCTAAATAAATATCTCTTTACAGAAAGCTATGATTTATTTTTTTTTTTTTCTGTTTATTTAAAGATTTTGTTAGGAATGTTTTTTTATTTTTATTTTTTTATCTGCCATACGAGTCCGAGCGAATAAGTCAGTTTGTCTAATGAGCACATTAATTAATTATTCGATCAGTTAATTGATTATTTAATCAATTATTTAAATAAATGAACGAAACATGTCATTTGGAGCTGACAGTCCAATTAAATCGTGAGACACAAAGTGATAAATTGACTTTACTGTATATTCATTTAGTTAATAATACAATAATATAATACAGGAAGCTAAAGTGTACAGCTCTTGCTGTAGGGCTCTAATGAAGCTCCAGGGATTTAAATTGACTATCAAAGCACCCTAAGCAGATTCACCAGATGATAAATATACATAAAAATCAAGTAAGACAAAAGCAAATTGTTGATAAAACTATGAAATTCCTCCTGTAATAATACCGATACAGCTCAAATTGGCTGATTTGCTAACAGTACTGGTAGGAATGTAGATGTTTAATGTCACAGTAGTCTGACTCGTGAGGCGCGAGTCAATAACCAATCTGTTTATTCATGTCCCTGCTGCACTTCTGCCATTTGCATTTTGATTGCAACTTTGTCTGTGGCTACAGCTCGTATCTTCAGAGATGCTTTTGATAGTCTTCATAAATCTGCAAATAACTTCTTATCTAGAAAGCAAAGAGGCCAGATGTGTCCTATGCACCCTGCTGTGTGTGTGTGTGTGTGTGTGTGTGTTACCATTTAATCACACAACCCAAGCTAGAGATCTCCATCAAGGTCTTTAAAAGCTTCAGCTACTTGCCTATAGAATATTGCTCGAGATTTAAGCAATGTTCCCATGAAGCCATATGAGGAATTCATACACACCAATAAGATGGGAGTATTAGCATGAAATCTGAACGAATGTCTAACAAAATCAGGTTTAAAGTTAGCTTGATCAGCTACATATCTTTATTGACCTTGTGTTGATTCATATACTGTAGCAGCATTCTGACATGCTAGGCTCGGATTCGCTAATTAGCTAATCTACTGTAGCAACTGTTTTTTGGGCTAGTTTTTTAGTGTAGACTCTACTTTTTTTTCATATTACATAAATAAAATCAAATCATTTGAATTAATTCACAAGATGTCAGCATCCATGATCGGTGCTATGCTATGCTATGTTTACACTGAAATTATAAGCATGTGGTTTCTTTTCTTGTAGTTACAGATGTCTTGTATTTTACATTGACATCTGAAGAAAATGTTGATATTCATGATAGATTTGTTTTGTTTTCACTGTCACATGTCTGTGGCTACTTAACTAGCTTCTTATCTAAGTTCTTCTTCTCGGCTATTAGCTTGTTTTTTTTTACTCATACCTAAAGCTAAACCTCAATATTCACAACCTTCATTACCTCAGAGATAAACCTTTTACCAGTGAAAGCACACCAAATGTATCTCAGTAGCCTGTAGCTAGCTGTTAGTCATTAGCCCAAATTGTTATCCCAGAATATTTCTCTGTTTCCTTCATTAACACACAGGAAGTAAAACCTACGCGTTACAAATGGTTATTTTATTTATTCCTGGTTGATGTTCAATTTTAAAAATAAAGAGAGAGAGAGAGAGAGAGAGAGAGAGAGAGAGAGAGAGAGAGAGAGAGAGAGAGAGAGAGAGATTGAGAGATTAATAAGAATGGATTAAATAGATAGGGTGCCAATACTTTTAGAAATGAGTAAATTATGCTACTTACTACATGTCCAATACTTAATGTTGAATGAATCGATAGATAGATAGATAGATAGATAGATAGATAGATAGATAGATAGATAGATAGATAGTAAATAGATAGATAGATAGATACTTTATTTATCCCAATGGAAAATTCACAATTATCAGCAAATTTTTTGTATATTTCGCGAGTACAGCATACAGAATTCTCTTCACTACCCCTGAGTTTAATAATGTCTCTTCACTGTCTCTTTGTGACATATCACATATATGTATCTGATTACAAACTAATTTATAACTGGCGAGCTAACTAGTCATTAGCTAAATTGTTAGCTTTTTCTCTTCTGTCTATATTTCTGTTGCCAAGCAACTATGTTCAAGCAACTTTACTTAACTGGTGTGTCATTTTTACTCATTTCAGGAACATTATCAAAATTTCATTAATTATCTCAGAACTGAGAATAAATAAGCAGAGAATACACAAACTAGACGAATTTATTTAAAATCTTGCTTATCGCCCTTTTGTTATTATTGCGTTCATAGATCTATTCAGTTTATGACATAATAAGACACACAAATGACTATTTTTCACCCCAATGCATTTTTAGTCTATGCAAAAAAGCTGATATAACTGTAAAGAAGGTCATTTTTCATAACAGCGTATACCGCTCGGGCTCGGCCGACACAAAAGGCTCTGATACGCAGCGCCTAAAGGAATCTGACATCACACAATACTCAACAGCATTCATGTCAAACACCGAGTCACCTTTGATCGATGACTGTTTGCTTCTACTTCAAACACTATCCAATCCTCTTTCATCAAAGCCTTAACCACCACCAGGGAGAGTGGTTATGGCCCCAAAAAAACATGGACCGGTCTTCCACACTCATGATCGTACAAACACTGACAAAAAAAAAAGAAAGAAAGAAGAAAGAAAAAAAAAAAAAACGCAAACAACCCTTCCTGTCTGGAAGGGTCGGAATTTAGAGGGAAGATACGGCGAGCTGAGACAGAGAGAGAGCGAGAGAGAGAGAGAGAGAGAGAGAGAGAGAGAGAAGAGAGAGAGAGAGAGAGAGAGGACGGGGGTTGCGAGTTAGTGGTGGATTTATTAAAAGCATCTTGGTATGAGCTGTTCCACACTGAAAAGAATGTTAACAAGTTCAATTTCCATTCAATCAACCTCACAGTGCTCTTGGAAATGTTCCATTGGTGGAGGAGGAGGAGGAGGAGGAGGATGAGGGTGAGGAGGGGAAAGAGGGGAGGAGGGGGGTGCTGGGTGAAATCATCTATATGGTAATTATAAGGATGATTCTGTCAGTAACTTTGGCCAGCGTGAAAAGGTCAGCTCTATTAAAGATAGTTTATCAGCTCTTTGCACATATTCACTGCTCTGCTGCCATTTTAAACCAACACAATTTGCCTTTATTTTGCCAACCATTTTTTTTCTTCTTCTTCTTCTTCTTCTTCTTCTTCTTCTTCTTCTTCTTCTTCTTCTTCTTCTTCAGCCTACCTGTGGTGGATTATCCTTAAATCAAACTGGATTTTTGAATAAATATATGCTACTCTCTCTGCTTCCATCTTTCATTTTGAATGCATAGAACATCCTTTCACATGGATAACTAGGGATGTATCGATATCTGTATTTTCTTTCCACATGCTTTTCAGTTTTACTGCTACCAAAATAGCATCATACTTACTAAAAAGCAAATATGATCATCATGGAAGATTTTAATTTGCTCTGCCTTTAACAGCCCCCTCCAAAACTATCGGAACAGGGCAGATTCATATTTTTATGCTGTAGGCTACATTTGAGTATGGGATCAAAAGATGAATAACAGAAATGGGGTTCGAAGTTCAGTTTGTATTCAGTGGTATTTATATGTAGATTTATTAATGATGTAGAACATAGCACATTTTGTATTAGGCCACACAATGAGATGAGCTATAAAACTGGATACCAAAATGAACCTCCATAACCAAAGTGTATAGAAAGGATGAAAGGATCTGATCTGGATATGATCTAAAACATACAAGCACTTCTGTAAAGAATGGTGGTGGTAGCATCATGACTTGGGTTTGGTAGCATCAAGGCTGCTTCTGGAATATTCTAAATAAGTCAATTTAAAGTAAGTTTACAGGAACATTTTTTCTACCAACCTAAAGAGAAATGCATCCAAATTAATCGAGAAGAACTTTATCAAGAAATATCTTTTCCTATATTTTTTGATCGTTGAAAAATTGTCTGGTCCTTTACAAAAAAAGGTTGTATGTTTTATGATGTTTAACACATCTGGATGTAAATACCAGGGAATAAATCCTGAAATCCTAAACTCTCGTCTTAAATTCATCCATCCTTTGAATTCCAACCCAAATAGCTTTGGTGTATAATACAAATAAATCGTCCATGCTGTTTCCAGTAGTTTCCGAGATTGACAGTATGTGTGTTCAGGCACTTAAGATACCTGACTATTTAAAAAATCTTTGACTCTATTAGTTCCATTCAATTGACCAGGGTTGCGGTGGAGAAGAACGGATTTGGTTCCACTTCTTAAAACCATACAGCTGTAAGTAAAATACGTTTATGTTGTCATTGGGTCAAGAACAACATACTGAGTAAGAGCTGTCATCTTCATTCACCTCAACTTTGACTATTTAGTTTCTCGCCCAGGGCAACATGTAAAGCAATGACTCTGAGATTTATGTATAAGACTTTATCAGATCACTTGTGTTGTAGGAAGATTCATTCATTCATTCATTTTCTTCTTCGCTTATCCGAACTACCTCGGGTCACGGGGAGCCTGTGCCTATCTCAGGCGTCATCGGGCATCAAGGCAGGATGCACCCTGGACGGAGTGCCAACCCATCGTAGGGCACACACACACACATTCACTCACGCAATAACACACTAGGGACAATTTTCCAGAGATGCCAATCAACCTACCATGCATGTCTTTGGACCAGGAAGGAAACCGGAGTACCCGGAGGAAACCCCCGAGGCACGGGGAGAACATGCAAACTCCACACACACAAGGTGGAGGCAGGAATCGAACCCCGACCCTGGAGGTGTCAGGCGAACGTGCTAACCACTAAGCCACCGTGCCCCCTGTTGTAGGAAGTTGCGTTAATATAATGACCATTTAGTCATTAGCAGAAAAACTTACACTAGTCTTAAGCTACTCACGATATAAAATGTCGGTATCGGAGCTTTATTTACTCGATACCGTTATTTTTATCGACGCATCCTAATCATAATTGTCCAAAATCGATAATAAATAATCTCCAAACGCTTTCGTCCTTCCATTTCTACACGGCAGGTTTTCAAAACTTGTTTGGCATGATTTGATTTTGAGTAGCATCTACGAAAACCAAATTACAGAATCAATCACGCGGAAGGTCAGCCTGAGTCTTCATTAGGTACTGCATACCTGCATCGATATCTTTCATTTGAGTGAGACGATACGTCACAATAGTGTGTGTGTGTGTGTGTGTGTGTGTGTGTGTGATGGGGTAAAGGGAGATGAAGCACGAAGGTGAAGGTGGGGGGAAAATAAATAAATAAATAAATAAATAAATAGAAAAATCCACTTTAAGAAATTGATGTACAACCAATGTCAGAACTACTCAGGTTGGAAGGGAGATAACAGAGAGTGTGTGTGTATGTGTGTGTGTGTGAGAGAGAGAGAGAGAGAGAGAGAGAGAGAGAGAGAGAGACGAACACCTCACACAATTCATTTCAGTCCCACTATTCAGATTTTCCCTTTTTATTTATCAGACTGCTCGACACATCAGTGTATTTACTAGTGAGACACAAACACCTTATTACACTCTAAAACACTTTGAACACTCTTAGAGAATCAATACTAACACTACTGTCATTTGGTATCGCTGCTGATTTCTCAATTCTGATTGGTCGAACCTGTTTCTGTGAAACTCCACCATATAAAAAAAAAATAAATCTGTCTATGTGTGTTCTGTGAGGGGTCTCTGTAAGAGTCAGAGCTAAAGCTGTAGGATTTCTGACCTATATCGTCTACAATTCTCAATAAAATGAAGAAAAGAGGATAAAGAAAAAAAATGCCTGATGTTTATAGCTGCTATAACATAACTGATAACAGAAACCGTAGTTGTTTCAATAATCCCAAACAAAAATAACATCACAAAAATAAAAAAAAATAAAAAATCAAATCAAATCAAATCAAATAAAATAAAACCTTCTGTAGATTGAAGTTACAATTAGTTCAGTTCTTTAATTATTAAATAACTTTCATCCGGGATGAATTTTTGAACAAAGAAGGAGAACAAAACCCTTCAGAACATGCTGTTATATGGCTTAGATGTGGTAACAGTAACGCATCACATCACTTCACCCCGCTGTTGCTTATTTTCTTAAAACCGTCTATGACGTCATCGTGCTGCGAGCAGGGATTCATGCTAATGTTTAAAAGCTAATTTGTTCTAAAACGTCCAAAATAAACGTCCAAAATAAATCCTGTAGACTCTGATTAGACGTCGATAAGAGACAAACTACAGTATGAGATCCTTCTTCAAGTAACCAAATGATACTTTCCAAATGATCTGTAGGAATTTAGACATATATATCAACAATTTTAAAGTGAAAGCAGCTGATCTGAGAGTCTGATTGGTCTTGTTTAGACATATCCTCAGTTACTTGTAGAACATTAGTGGTAAAACATTTCATCACGCTGTACTGTATACGTCACACTCAGGATCGATTGTGCTAGAATAATCTCTGAACAAGGTGTATGTAAAAGTTTGGATATTTGAGATATTTAAGGTTCAGGTTAAAAAAAATGATTAAAGACACTGAGATACGGATATTAAGCGCATAATTTTACATGCATTTTCACAGGATATTTGAGTAGTGCATTATACAGAACAGAGTATTTGTTACAACATGTAGTGAAAACCACCGTGTTCATTTATTCACATGAAACAATACCAATTGTTTGAGTGTCAGTGTGCAGGAATGGGGATGTGGTAGCATAGCGTCTAAGGTGCTGGTCTACCAGTTAGAAGGATGTGAGTTCAAATCCCTTTTCTATCAATGTACCACTGCTGGGCATCTGAGTAAGGTACTTAACCCTCAATTGTGCAGTTGTCATTCATTCATTCATTCATCTTCTACCGCTTATCCGAACTACCTCGGGTCACGGGGAGCCTGTGTCTATCTCAGGCGTCATCGGGCATCAAGTCAGGATACACCCTGGATGGAGTGCCACACTCGTTCACTCATTCACTCACTCACGCAATCACACACTACGTTCAATTTTCCAGAGATGCCAATCAACCTACCATGCATGCCTTTGGACCGGGGGAGGAAAACGGAGTACCCGGAGGAAACCCCCGAGGCACGGGGAGAACATGCAAACTCCACACACACAAGGCAGAGGCGGGAATCGAACCCCGACCCTGGAGGTGTGAGGCGAACGTGCTAAGCCACTGTGACCCCCTTTGTGCAGTTGTATTAAATGATATAGAAATGTAAGCCATTCTGGTTAAGGGCTAAATGCTGTATATCAATATCATTATCATTGTCTGATGCTATAAATTTTTATTTTATTTATTTATTTTTTTTCAAAATTCTTTTCTTTTCGAATCCTTTAAAATGCATAACATTTATAAACATTGTGATATTTTCCTCTAAAATAACAGACTCATCTTTTCGATAAGGTTTTAGGAGTAAAAGAGCAAAAGAAATGCTGCCAGTGAAATGGCTCTTGTACAGCATGAGGGTTTTTTTTTTTTAAGGAGGGGAAAGACTCTGAAAATCAGATTGCCCTCATGCTGAGAGACAAGAGCAAGACTGAAACGAGAGCGAAGGGAGATGTGGGGAGCTTGTTAGGGGAAGTCGATTAAATAAATAATGACTTCATGTTCAGGGCCCCCGCTAGCCGCGTACAGAACTAGAAGCAGATCTTGCTGAATTGGACCTGGGAGTGAGGAATTAGCTGAGTTAGCATAAGTAAGTGAACAGTCAGAGAACGTATTAATAGGAGATAAATAAGTGAACACATGGCAAATGGAAATGGAACTAGACCTGGAGCACAGTCTGAATTACAAACACAAATTTTATTTCTCTCGTATGCGACTGTTCGTGTCACAAAAAATAGAACTGAATATGAATTAAAAAAGAATCGAATTACCGTAAAAAGATTGCGTTCGTGTTCTATATTGTGTTGCATGGATTTATATTGAAACCAATTATTGACTGCTTGATTCTGATTGGTCGGAAGGTGATGCACGTTGATGAAGTTTCCTGTACGCGGTTGTTTATTTAGCGTATTTGGAAGGAGTCTCCAGTGTCAGAATTTCCTTCACCCTTAAAGACCGAGTGCTTTGTGCTCTGAGTTTCAATAACTTTATAAGAAATAATAATATGTTTGTGTTTACTGCTCCCGGGTCAGTGGTGGCTCAAGCGTTTAACAGTTAACGCTCTGGGTTGTTAATTTGAGGATCTGGGTTCAAGCCATGGCACTGCCAAGCTGCCACTGTTGGGCCCTTGAACAAGGCCCTTAACCCTCTCTACTCCAGTGGTGCTGTATCACAGCTGACTCCGAGCTCTGACCCCAACCTCTAAAGTTGGGATATGTGAAGAAAGAATTTCACTGTTCTGTAATGTAGATGCGGCGACAAAATAAAGGCATGTAACTAATTCCAGGAACTGAACTCCTTCCATGGACGCTACTCAGTGTAACTATAAATGAATACAAAAATTCAAATAAAAATATTACCGTTGTCCTGTAAGAGATATAAAACATGATCGGATGTGCTTTTATTGGAAAATAAGCCATCCTACTCCCAAAGTTGATTATTTTCCAATCACAGTATGCCCCATCATGTTTTATTCCTTACTTAAAATACATTAAGCTCCATCAGGAGCTGTAATGTGTCATATTGTCAAGACGATTGATGGTGCAGTGATGTAATTTTGGTTACTTTGGCAGGCTGTCATTGAAAAGCCTATTAGATTAAAAGAATAATGTGCAGCATTGCTAGTGGAAACCATAAGGAACACATCTTGAGTGTGTATCACCTTTCTAATCCAATATAACCCCGTGTACAACTCAGGCATGTTTCAAATCAATGTGAGTTCATGGGCTTTTGTCTGAGTGACCTAGTAGGAAGAACGAGGATCAAATTGCATTAGTTGTGAATGTTTCAGGAGAAAAATGACAGGAGGGAGAGGGAGAGAGAGAGAGAGAGAGAGAGAGAGAGAGAGAGAGAGAGAGAGAGAGAGAAATAAATAAATAAATAATTAAATTAAATCAACTTAAACAATGTTTTGCACTGTTGTTGTTTTGGTTGTTTTATTTTAAAAAGACACACAAACTAAAAGAAAGAGATATGTGCCAGGAATCTCAGGCTTTCTGACCTTTCGTGCTTCCTTATATATTCATATTTCAGTGACAGAGATTTCATTCCTGTAACAGCAGCGTTTAATATAAATAGTCTCACTCTGACATTTCCCTTTCGTACTCCTCAATGCATTTATATTGCGCTGGCATTTAGGAACCACTCCTCTTTTTTTTTTTCTTTTTTTTTTTTCTTTTTTTTTTGCATTAGCCATCATCACAGCTCAATCATAAAACATTATGGTTATGAAACGACAGAACGCCTGCACCGCATGTCTGTCCAATGTCACTTTTCATAACAGTGAAAGGTGAAAGTAATATATTCCTGTATAGATTTGACCTTTAGGAATCGTCCCTTTATAGCTCCATACGTTATCTAGATGATGTTGGTTAACGATGCTCTAGCCACTGAAACTTCTGGGCTTCGGTGGGTTTGTGAGTTATAATGTGTTGTAATTATTGGCTGTGTGCTTTTATTGCAGTCTATGGAGATATTGGCATAATGAATGAGTATTATTACATATATATTGAATATGTTTAGTGGATCTCCATGCTCGCACTCATAAATCAATTAAAAAAAAAATAAAAATAAAAAAATAATACATTTCATGAACCCTGTCTTTGTGACATTTTTAATATAATGGCTTATAAGCTTCATAATAATTGGCATGAGCTTATAGAAATGATCATAGGCACTGTGTAAGCATTAGATTATTATTATTATTATTATTATTATTATTATTATTATTATTATTATTATTATTATTATTATTATTATTATTATTGTTACCTCTTACATGTCTGGTGAACATTACATTTTTAACTAAGTGTTATAGAAATACTTGTAAATATAAAAAAAGTATAACAAATATAATAAAATGATATAAAATATTATTAAAAAATGATATAAAACCTAATAATAATAATAATAATAATAATAATTTACCTAGAAATGCTTTAAAAATAATATTGCTTTTGAGAAAAAAATTATATATAATAAAAATAATAAAAAATAAATTATCCAAATCATTATTATTATTATTATTATTATTATTATTATTATTATTATTATTATTATTATTATTGTTATTATTATTATTATTATTATATTGCTTTTTTCATGATGGGATACTGATTTGATAACATTCTGATTTAATTAAATTCTTTTAATTGAGCTGTACTGTACTGTGTGATGTAAAAAAGCCTGCAAATGTATTAAAAGCCTGTAACAATTCATCAAAATGTATTATTATGCATCTCTTGTTACACAGATGTGTGTTTCTATAACATTAGTGTCTACAGTGTTCTTAATGGAAGGATGAAAGGATACAACAGTGTAATCTGGCATAATGATGACATGTAAATAGAAATTTATTCAATCGCATTTTCATAAAATTCAAATAAAATGCAAATTCGTAAAATATTTCCATAAATGTTTAATATTTTTGTTTCTGTAAGAAATGTTGGAGTTGGGTTATAGTGTATGTTGATTCCTCAGAAATGATGCGATTTATCACAAGATTATGATATAAAATTCGATGTTTAATATTTAATGGATGGTCTGGAAATCAAAGAAGAACATCAACCAGAATCCAACTTGAAGCTACAAGTTCAATACATCACTGATCAAACACTCACCAGAGGGAGGCCATTATTGATGCCAACACCATCCTGCTCCATCATGTTCCTGGAGATGGTTATGGAGGGCAGATCCAGACTCTGAGGTGGAAACTGCGGGGTGAAATGAACTCGCTGAGGGTTGGGGTGTTCGGGAAGTCCGGGGAAGGATGAGCCCCCGTCGTGGAGACCCAGGCTGGACTCGGTCTCTGGAGGAGGAGTGATGGGAGGGATCTCAAACTCTTCATCTCCCAGACTTGGAGTGTGAAATGTCTAGATAAGTGAAAAAACAAACAAACAAAAAATATATATATATAATTTATACTTTAATAAACTTTAACTCTAACTACTAGAGCAGTATTCTCCATGTATTTCGACTTCAGTACTGTGTAAATTATAGAGATTATCTGAAGCCTCTGAGTCCACAAAGCTTATTATACCCAGCATGGCAACCAACTACTGACCCAAACCACATCTTCTGGATTGTTGGGATTGGAGACGTGCTAAGCGGAGCAATTTAAATCATACAAAAGCCATTAATATTCCACTGAAGAAGTCTATTATAGGATAGGATAGCGTAGTAAAGGAGATGCTTTGGATTATGTCTTAGAGATCATTCTGCCATCAATAAAGCAAACAGCCATAATCAAGACCAGTTCAATTAATGCTTAAAAAAAAAAAAAACAGATTTTTAAATATTTCTCACAAATGCTTTTGCTCGGTTGAGAAATGTTCAGCTTTGTTCCTAAAGCTCACAGCCGTAAATCTGCTCATCAAGCTGCCAAATCCTGCTGCCTCAGAATTAAACTCCACCGTCACGCTTAATTTACTTAGTTTGACTTCTTGGAGATGGAATTCTTCAAGTTCTTACAGTTCTCTCCATCCCAGCAGCCTTCCAGTAGGTTTTTTTGTTCTTTCTCCCCATCTGCCTGTCACTCCTGCTGTCTTTCTCTCTTGTCTCTGTCTCTCTCTCTCTCTCACCGGGGATTTCTCTTTTCTACTTTTTTATTTAACTCTATACCTACAGCCCCAGCATTATAGATGCTCTAAACTGAATTTTGGCTTGCATGTATCTTAAAGTGTATTGTCTTCTAAATAAATTAGATTAGTTCAAACACAAGTCGAACACTTTATAACCTATAAGATGGTTGTGTAGTGGTTGGAGTATCATGTCTGATGTCGCTGTATTGGGTTTTTGGCCATGTTGATGTCTTGGCTTTAGGAAGAAGACAGAGAAATATGTTTCTTCCAAATGGAGTGAAAATGTACTTTCTTACAAAGACCATGTTGTGGCAGGAGGCAGTTTAACTAATGCTTTCCAAAGATGCTATGAAAACTAACAACACTTTAGCTTTTGACTATATTATTATATTTGTGTCCATTCATCTCATTGAGATTAGGCACTGATGTTGGATGAAGAGGTCTGGTGTGCAGTAGGAGTTCCAGTTTATCTCATATGTGTTCAGTGGGGTTGAGTCAGTTCCTCCAGTCCAACCTTAACAAAGCATATCTTCATTCATGGTGCACAGGGTTATTGTCATGCTGGAAAAGATTTAGTTCAAGTGGAGAGAAATTTTAATTCTATATCATATAAAGCCAACATATACAATCGTTTTCTTCTAACAGTTTGAGAAAGTGTTATGGTCAGCTCACTTGTAGGTCCCTGGACGATGTCCATGAGATGGAAATCTTTATTCAGAGTCCTGATTTGAATAAGGAAATTTCTTAAAGCAAATGAGAATGGGTGAGTTGCAAATCAAGGACCTAAATACAAAATGATTGAACTAAAAAAGGATTATAAGAACCAGGGTTGAAAAAGTCTATACCATTATGGCTCTGCGTTTTGCACCATCCATAAAACACCAAAAAAAAAAAAACCTCCACTGAATCTTAGCAGTGAATCTTCCACCTGCAACCATGGACTGCTTAAACAGTCACCTACTAGATACTTGAGCTATTTCTGTAATCTGTCATTGCCTAGTTCTTGTCAGGCCTTGTTCTTATTGTCAGTCACACACTTAAGGGTTTTTTCAGGTGTTCTAGGAAAGCTCTTAAAGTTTCTGCATAAAACATCTGCAGCATTTGACCCTTATCCTAAGGCCTTGATAAGAAGTGTAAATACCCCACAAGTAAATAGAATGAATTTCCGTCAGAAAGAAGAACCCGGTTATATAATGATTCAGGAACTGTTTTTAAAGCCTAAAGATTTCTATATAACGTCGCTGTCGAGCAGAATCTCCAAAACCATTATTTTTCAGGAAATTAAAAAAAAAAACGCTGTTTTTTTTGAGTTATTAAACATTGTATCTTTAAAGTTGTTATTATACCTTATATCGCTATCATACTATTGTGTACCAACGTTAACACAACATTTTCCCAAAGTCACGTTTTATCGGAGATACAAGCTTTATGACTTGGGAGCAGGGAGATACGAGCTTATGCTGTCATTGATAAGAACGGTACGGACACAGACGTCACTGCTGCCAGCGGTGTTCAATAAAGTCTGCGGTGTCCAATGGAGTTAAGAGATTTGCGCTCAAGCTATTTTCAAGACTTTAGATTGGTTAATAACTTGTAAAAATAACAGACCCACGTGGGGACTGACCGATAGCATCGATATGTGAAAAAATATGAAATTGACAAAATTTGGACATACGAGGTTTCCGCCCGACAGCGACGATAATCACAATAATTATAAATATCCATAATTTGGAGTTTCGGGAATCCTAATATCAAGCCAGTTGATAGTTAATGATTTAGTGACTTTGAGGTCTTAGTACTTCCAGGTTTGTCTTGTTACAGTAGGATCGTTTATTAATTAGTTGTATGAAACTCTCCCAGTTTATATTTATACTTATATTTCATGTGCTAGAACCTTGTTCACATCACTGTGGTGTATTCCTATAGTTTTGCATTGATTTCACTTAGATGAATTTGCATCATTGTCAAATTACACTGCTGTGTGTTTAAACTTTGTCCTCGCTGCTTTAACTTGTAAATAGACCTTCACGTGGTAGCATCATGACATGTGACCAGGACCAGGTATGATCCCCATTACGAACACTGCTTCACATAAGCTTCTCGGGTCGTGGATTTTTTACTTTATTTCCACTTTAAATGTTTTTGTAAGGAGTAAGCTTTGTTTGGAAAAGTTAGATATTTGTGCTTTATGAAAAAATATTTCTATTACTTGTGTGTGTTTGTGCGCTTTGTTCTCGTTTGTTCTCATTTCCTCATTCATTAAAAAAGACAAAAAAAAAATTCACAAAAAAAAACAAAAAACAATAAAAATATAATGAACAAAAAAAATGATTAAAACTTTTTTTTTTTTTTTTTTAAGTTTTTTTTTGTATATGGATATGTAAATATGTTTTCTCTAAATTCATAACATTTATTGACAATTTTTCTTCAATTCATTTACTTTTAAAAAAGAATTTAAATACAATTTAATAACTAATTATAATATTTATAGCGTATTGATCTACAGTATATATACATTTTGGAGCAGTGTTCACAAGACTACATAAAACATACATAGGTCTTTCATGTCAATCAGTATGTTTCCTTTAAATAATCAATAATAAACCCAAGTATATAGATATTTTCATAGTTTTCTATAATCTATCATTACAGTGAAATGATACATAATTAATACAGGTTTTTAAATGATTCATTTAGTTTCATTCCCCTTTAATAATATTACACTTCACTGTATTGTGAGAGAGATGGAGAGAGAGAGAGAGAGAGAGAGAGAGAGAGAGAGAGAGAGAGAGAGAGAGAGAGGAAATTGGGGTATTCTTTGCCTTGCCCCATGACCTTTCTCTGTGAATAAAACTTGCCATGCCAGCATGTTTCTACAATAACAAAAAGAAACAGAGAGAATGAAAGAGAGACACATAGAGAGCAAGAGAGACAAAGGGAAAGAGTAATGGCCTTTGACCTACATCTGTATAAAACACAACACACACAACATATAAACACGTAACATAAGGACAAATAAGTAACAAAATACAGACTTTGAAAGAGAGAAACAGAGAGAGAAAGAGAGAGAGAGAGAGAGAGAGAGAGAGAGAGAGAGAGATCACTGCCTACAGTGACTGCAGCTTTTCTTTATCTCCTATTGCTAATGATCATCCAAATTAACATCTGCTCCAGGAGACGGCAAAGGTCTGTGTGTGTGTGTGTGTGTGTGTGTGTGTGTGTGTGTGTGTGTGTGTGTGTGTGTGTGTGTGTGTGTGTGTGTGTGTAAATGAGAATCCAGACATGCAGCGGGGGCATGTCTGATGTTGGGGGATGTCATCTGTCAGCACGGGTGTGCTGGTAAGAGGTGCCAGACATGTGTGTATGTGTGAGTGTGTGTGAATGTGTGTGTGTGAGTGTGTGTGTGTGTGTCGCTCCAGCTCTGCTAACGGTCTCTTACCACATATGTTCATTCAATGTTCTATCCACATATCTTTTTATTCACCTATCCACTCATCCATCCATTAATCCATCCATCCATCCATTTATTACCCGCTACCCACCTTTGTAGTGGTATATTCATTCATTCATTCATTCATTCTGTCCATCCTTCTATCCATTCACATTTCTTATGCATCCAATCACCTATCCATCCATTAATCCACAAATGTTCTATTCATTCATGTATCCATCCATCCAGCTTTCTATTTGCTTATCAGACCAGATTTTTATTAATGCATCCATCCACTGACCCAATGCCCCATCTATCTATCTATCTATCTATCTATCTATCTATCTATCTATCTATCTATCTATCTATCTATCTATCTATCTATCCACCTGTCTGTCCTCCCTCTAACTATCCTTCAAGCCACTGATCCAATATCCGTCTCTTCATTCGCTCATCCATCCTCATGTGTTTCTATTAATCATTTATTCATCTATATATCTATCTTTTAGTCACCGATTGTTCCTCATCCATCCACCAATCTACATATCTGCTCATTCATCCATCTATTATTTTGTCCATTTATCCATCCATGCATCTGTCCATCCATACAGTACATCTGTACACCCATCCACCCACTTTCCATTCATCCATCCATCCATCCATCCATCCTCTGCCTTTCTGTTCATTGTTTCATCTACTCTATTAATCATCCAATTATTCCTCCACCCGTCCCTCCATCCTACTCAGATTTGTATTAATCTATTGATTATTGACATCTGGCCCATTCATGCATACATCCATTTTCCTCCATATCCATCCATTAATCTATAAATCCTTTCCCTTCATCCACCTACTGTACTCACTCATTTTTTTAGCCATCAATACATTTATCCATCCATCTATCCATTAACCCATCACCTTTCTGTTCACCTAGCCATCGATCATCTGTACATCCACAACCTGCACACGCTCCATCCACGCAAAGTTCTGCGCTCACAAATCTAGAGATCATGAAGTAATATCCAGAACCTCTCCATAAACCCGGTAATCTAATTCGGCAGAGCAATAACCAGCACTTGTTAGAAAAGCACTGTGCTGGCAATTACTGCATACGGCAGCGTGCTGGATCGATAGCATGGAGCTTCCAATGTCAGAAGAGCAGAAAAAGCTCTGCTCCTCAAATGACAACAGTGTGGCTCAGAGTCTCGCAAAACTGGCCTCCATAAAATCCATCACAACATATTTATGGCCGGTTCTAGGAGGGTAATTTGATTGTACGTGATAGGTTAATCTAACAGATAGAAAGAAATGTGACTATTCACATCCTTCGCAAATTGAGGAAATAGGAGCTTCTCTAAGAGCAGCATTTATTTGTTCTTGGTATTCGATATATGGACATTGTAATACACTTTAACTCGGTGTGCTCATGACTCCAGTGTACACTAAGGGTGTAACTCTTACTGTGATAGTATCTGGATCTGTTTACAGTTCCAACTATCTGGAAGTGTATTTGGATTTAATCCCAAAAAAGGGTGTGTCCTAAACCTGAAGGGTTTCTTATAGCATGTTTATAGCATTCTTATAGCATTTCTAGGTCAGACAGTCCCTCGACCTCAGCTGCATCCGTCCTGTTCATTATTGGTCGAAACGTCGTGCCGATGTTATTTTGGTGAAGTCGTGGCCTAATGGTTAGAGAGTTTGACTCCTAACCCTAAGGTTGTGGGTTCGAGTCTTGGGGCTGGCAATACCTCGACTGAGGTGCCCTTGAGCAAGGAACCGAACCCCCCAACTGCTCCCCGGGCGCCGCATCATAAATGGCTGCCCACTGCTCCGGGTGTGTGTTCACGGTGTGTGTGTTCACTGCTGTGTGTGTGCACTTTGGATGGGTTAAATGCAGAGAATGAATTCTGAGTATGAGTCACCGTACTTAGCCGTATGTCACGTCACTTAATCACTTAATTACTTTTTGTTTGTGCCTCTCCGCTATATTATATAACTCATTTAGTTGGTTCTGGAGTAAAGGAGTAATAAAGGAGTAGTAAAATGATGTGAACCATTATAACATCGACCCATGATGAATAAATGAATGCTGTAAAAAACACATCACCTCATGTTCATGTTAACCAACGTGGGTCTCCGTTAGACCTTCTAACTTATCCTAGCTTTAAAGCTTCGTGCCTGTTTGCTCACGTCTGCATGAATGAAAAAAAAATCCTAACTTTAGACCCATAAAGTATAATCCCATTCTACAGAACCTGAGTGATAAATCTGAGGTTTAGGAACTCAACCCCAGAATACTGATATGTTAATGTGTTATACTAAACGCTCAGTTTCACATGTTTGGTTATCTGTCACAAGGAGAAACGTCCAGCCGAGAAAAGGCAACAATGTTGGTTCATACTAATACTGAAATATGCCTTTTTACTGTTTACTGTAAAGACAAGGAGGTATCTGGTTTGTTTATTCTGGAACCACTGAGCTCTCTTTCTGTCTTTCTCCTGACATTTTAAGTAGATTAAGGAAGCATTTGGGTACAGCAAGAGCCCATCACATTGTCAAATTACACTGCACAGAACAGAAAAGTCTTCCTAATGTCTCTTACTAATGTCTCTTACTAATGTCTCTTTAGGTCAGGTTTCAAAAAATAAGACACACACACATACACACCCATACACACACACACACACACACAGAGGTCTCACACATTTGTTCCTTTTCATAACATAAACATAAAAGTGGTTTAAGTCATGTCTGTGTTTTACCTTTAATTTCTTTGATTTTAAATTAAGTATGACATTATGAACACACACACACACACACACAGACACACACACAAAGACAGACATAGTGCTATGTTTTCTGATTATTGGGGCGTCTCCTCACACCAGTAGGAGAAAAGTACACAGGAAAACTGATAGTCTGAGGAAGGGCTGTACCACGTGTGTGTGTGTGTGTGTGTGTGTGTGTGCGCACGCAGAGCAGTGTGTTATTGGGAGCAGATCTCATGTAATACATGAGAAACAGTTGCTCAGGCTTAAAGCTATAAAAACCAGTGCAGTATCTCATCTTACAATGCAATCACGTAGTGTTACTGAAGCAGGTTAGAGCTCCACTGCGGTGGAGAATTTATGATATATGTATTTCAGTCAGATTGGAATGATGGGGGATGGGGGAGGGAGGGGGAGGGAGAGGGAGAGAGAGAGAGAGAGAGAGAGAGAGAGAGAGAGAGAGAGAGAGAGAGAGAGAGAGAGAGAATATAAGGTAAGGATGTGAAATGAACAAAAATGATATTTCATTCTTAATGTGTTGGATATGAAAGTTCCCAGTCACAAAGACAGATACAGATGTACAGATGTGTAGGTAAGAGATGTGAAGGTGTATTTTATATGTGTTGTTTTTTTAGGAACAAAATAAATAAAGAAACTGTTAGTGTGTCTCCATATTTAGATTTGTGTAACCTAAATAAAGAATTTAAAGAAATTTAAAATAAAATATTAAACAAGGTTTCTAAAACCTTGCCTATCTATCTATCTATCTATCTATCTATCTATCTATCTATCTATCTATCTATCTATCTATCTATCTATCTATTTAGCTCTAAAAGTATTGGCACCCTATCTATCTATCTATCTATCTATCTATCTATCTATTTAGCTCTAAAAGTATTGGCACCCTATCTATCTATCTATCTATCTATCTATCTATCTATCTATCTATCTATCTATCTATCTATCTGTCTATCTATCTATCTATTTAGCTCTAAAAGTATTGGCACCCTATCTATCTATCTATCTATCTATCTATCTATCTATCTATCTATCTATCTATCTATTTAGCTCTAAAAGTATTGGCACCCTATCTATCTATCTATCTATCTATCTATCTATCTATCTATCTATCTATCTATCTATTTAGCTCTAAAAGTATTGGCACCCTATCTATCTATCTATCTATCTATCTATCTATCTATCTATTTAGCTTTAAAAGTATTGGCACCCTATCTATCTATCTATCTATCTATCTATCTATCTATCTATCTATCTATCTATCTATCTATCTATCTATCTATCTATTTAGCTGTAAAAGTATTGGCACCCTATCTATCTATCTATCTATCTATCTATCTATCTATCTATCTATTTAACTTTAAAAGTATTGGCACCCTATCTATCTATCTATCTATCTATCTATCTATCTATCTATCTATCTATCTATCTATCTATCTATCTATCTATTTAGCTTTAAATGTATTGGCACCCTATCTATCTATCTATCTATCTATCTATCTATCTATCTATCTATCTATCTATCTATCTATCTATCTATCTATCTATCTATCTATTTAGCTCTAAAAGTATTGGCACCCTATCTATCTATCTATCTATCTATCTATCTATCTATCTATCTATCTAGTTAGCTTTAAAAGTATTGGCACCCTATCTATCTATCTATCTATCTATCTATCTATTTAGCTGTAAAAGTATTGGCACCCTATCTATCTATCTATCTATCTATCTATCTATCTATTTAACTTTAAAAGTATTGGCACCCTATCTATCTATCTATCTATCTATCTATCTATCTATCTATCTATCTATCTATCTATCTATCTATCTCTATCTATCTATCTATCTATCTATCTATCTATCTATCTATCTATCTTATTAGGTTGCATGGAACTAAAATTGTATAAACCTGTATGTGGCTGAGTCTCACAAGGACTTGAAGCATATATAGTGAACAGTAAAAACAGAGAAATTTATAAAATAAAAAAAAAAAGGAAAAAAGAAAAAGAAAATTAGGATTTAACAATAAATACATGGGATTAAGAAGAGCTTTTAGCTTATGGTTCTCGACATTTGTGGAATTACAGGTCTACACTGTTTGCTGAGATTTATCTTTAGCGGTATAGACCATAAAACCAAATCAGACAAATAAATAATTATGTAATCGGGTGACGAAGGCGCTTATATAAGAAACAGGACAATAAATGACGACAGGGTGGGACGACGAAATGGAGCTATTGTTACAACCCCAAAGTTTATAATAGCAAATCCTGAAAACGCATTCCTCTGATATATTTAATGTTCTGGAACAACAAAGAAACATTTTACTTCCTGTTACTATATTGCTGCTACTTATTTGTTATATTAGAACCAGAGCATTAATATACAGTAAACCTTAACTTTGCCTCGTGGCTGAAACTACTGTCAGAGCCGCTGCCCTAGAAAATGAATCAGTGTGGCTTAAATTAAATTTGCTTCCAATTTCCTTATGCGTTTTTTTTTTTTTAACAGATCCCAAGTGAAAATATTAATGCTTCACACCTTCCTCTCAACGCTAGTCCCTGTTCTGTATAATATAAAAATTCTTCTTCAACACCTTTATAAATATACAAAGGTGTTATTCTGGAGGAGAGGTTTTTCTCTTTCCCCTGTCTGATGACATGTCAGTGTGAGAGAGTCGTTATAGAGTTATTATAGAGTTATAGATTTATTTATTTTTATTTAAATCTACTGTAAAAAAAAAAAAAAAAAAAGAGAGAGAGAGAAATGTGCCTTTGAAGTGTGTCGTTTAATGTGAGCGTTAAAGCTCTGAGCCTGATAGGTAGCACAGAAGCACTGTGTATTATAGTTACAGTGCAGTACACAGATATGGCAATGATCGATAAAAATAAGCTTGAGCTAATAAAACAAACCCCCGAAAATAAACATTGCGTGGCTTTGACTTTCGGAGCCAACAAGGTTCGGTCGTTCGATGTTGTTGCAGCAGTAAGCAGCTACTTACATCTCCACCGGCGAGCAGAGCCCCGTTTGCGTCAGCCATGTTCATGTAGTTATTGTTGTTTCCAAACTGCAACAGAAACACAGAAAGTAGACGTCGGTGTTACTCTTCATTTACACAACAAGACAATGTTTTTTTAGTATAAAATCCAGACAGATAGTTTTGCTGACCTATAAAAAGTAATGAATCTCTAAAATTCTGTTACAGACAGCGTTGTCATGTAACATAAAGACAGATGGCGTTGATTTAACCCAGTGTTCAGTGCTGAGGTCTATTCAGAAAGCTACACAATTTCGGTTTTGCATCATAAAGCAGAGAAACGCTCGAGCACCGAGTTCATACTGCACAACCATCACGAGCTCTTCCAGAAGGTTTAAACCAGAACCTTGAGGATGTAGTTTTGTTTTTCACCAACGGGAACAGTCTTGATCGCATAATGACATCACTGTTCCGTCCAATATCTTTCTTTATGTCTTCTAATTTATTCATCTTAGTTCAATGTGATTTTTTTAATAGCCTTTGAGATCCTTAGAATTTTGAAACTTTCAATTCTTCATGTATATGTAAATAAATTATCTAAAAAAAAGGTGTTGCTTTGTCAAAATGCTATTTTTCAGAGATTTGATTGTAGAGTTAAAAAATAAATAGAGTGACACTGGTGATGAAAAGTTCACTGAGATGTGACCTGATAAAGAAACCTCCAGGAACCAGACTGGAAATGGAACCCGTTCTCCTTTAAGGAGACTCCAGATAGTTAGAAGATTAGAAATCTGTACTGTACACCGGTGTAACAGTACTGAAATGAGGTTGGGAACAGATCTTTAGGAGCAAAAGTGCTTTATAGGTCTTTAGGTCTACAGCGGTGGTTCTTTTGTACAAATCTACAGCATCTAGGTGAGATGAGATGATCACGTTTAGGTGAACATCTCCCTGCTCCAAAGCAACAGATTCCTTTTAATCTTTTTTAAAACTAACATCAAAATGTTTTCATTTCAGCACATTTTTAAAATTGAAATCTGAAAAAAAAGAAAATAAACAACAACAACATTAACAACAACAACAACAAAAAGTACTGTTAGCATCTGCCCCTAAGTATCACAGCCTCGTAATGTTTAAAGTATTTGTAAACTCCAAGAGCTCACATGAAATGTTAGGAGATAGCTAAGTTTGGAATAAAGGGGTGGAGTTAACGCTTGTTGTATGTTAATGCTTTAAACTTTTCATTTGATCCGTAAGATGCGAGTATGTATGTTTTATTGGGGAAAACGTAATTTTGTAAACGACCTCCATCCAAAAACAGTTTAAACCAAAATAAAACAACGATCATCCGCTAGCAACAATAACGTGTCCGAGAGTCCAGACGAGGAAACGGAGAATTTAGAAAACAAACAAGGATCGGATTTAAGTTAGAACGATAATTAAACAAGTGCTGACACAAAGCAGGTGAAGACCATGTCATAACAAGCCAATGACACAACACAGGAAAATGGGCGGGGCCAAAAGCACATAGGGCTTCTGATCACTGAAACCACGTGCAAGTAAGACGATCGATTGGTCTATTACTATCTTCGTTCTTTGCACTATAAGGTTATTTTCAAAAAAAAAAAAAAAAAAAAAAGACATAAATAAATATAAATCACCGGACTCCAAAACTATCAGTCGAAGCAGCAATTACATGATAAAATGACTGAAGATAAATCATAGAGAAATTGCCTGCGTATGCCAGGTGCGCTAATCTCCTGTGAAAAGATTAGATTTATGGCCTACATTCGTCTCCACTTGTTAAGATATCGGGTTTTTTTTATTTTGGTGTAGTGGCCGTCACACTGACAGGTAAGAACAATGCAGCAGCATCATGAAGAATTATGGGGTGGCAGCTGGAGAGACCCGGACTGCAAACACACTCGTACAAACGCATACATACACAGGAACAAGAATCTACACAGAACAAAACACAATTCCCACAATCCTCCTCCTCCTCCTCCTCTAGCAGCAGTCTTATCTTTTTTTACTGGACAAACAATAGCAGAAAGAAAATTAAGATCAGAAGAAAAAGAGAAGAGCTTTCATTCGATTTTTTTTCCCCCTGCTACCTTGTTATAGCTTCCTTTCTTCTGAGTGGTTAGTATGCGAATGTAATTACCGAAGGAACTGTAGCTAATCAACTGTGAATGGTATCCATTAATTAGTCTATGCCCTGGAGAGAGAATGTGCGAGAGAGAGAGAGAGAGTGAGAGAGTGAGAGAGAGAGAGAGAGAGAGAGAGAGAGAGAGAGAGAGAGAGAGAGAGAGAGAGAGAGAGAAAAAGTGTGTGTAAGAGAATTAACTTAAATGTTCGGGTAAAAATTCTAAAGTAATCTGCAGGAACAGACACAGACAAACACACATACAAACACACAAACACACACACACACACACACACGAGCATCTGGTAGAGCAGGTGGCATCGGTTGATCACCTGACAGAGTACCGAATCACAAAAACACACACAAGAACCTCAACAATCAGCGCAACATCTGTCCGACACAGAAGAGAGAATGAATGACCCTCTTCATCAGGCTCTCGCTGAATCACTTATTTCATCTCTCTCTCTCTCTCTCTCTCTCTCTCTCTCTCTCTCTCTTGCTCTCAGTACTGCATTATCACAGAAATGTTCCAATAGTCAGCAAATGTGTAAGTGTGTGTGTTTGTGTGTGTGTTTGAAGGCCTTGAGCACTGTCCTAGTATATGGAAAGGGCCAATAAACAAAATGGAAAGGATGAGAAAGAAAGAGAATGCAGTGCATTGTGGGAAGATGATGGGGGAAGTGCATGGTTCATTTCACCAATAATGAAAGTGCAGCTGCAACACTAACAGAGCAAGTGTGTGTGTGTGTGTGTTTGTGTGTGTGTGTTTGTGTGTGCAAGAGAAAGAGAGAATGAGAGAGAAAGAGAGAGAGAGAGAGAGAGAGAGAGAGAGAGAGAGAGAGAGAGAGAGAGAGATTTATTGTGTGAGTTTTTATGAATGCAGATGGTGTGAGTGTTGGTGTGTAAACTGTCATGGCTCCTAGCATTCTGCATTTACACAGTGTTCATATCATTCCCAGTCTCATTAACTATGGTGCATGGACACACACACACACACACACACACACATATGCACACACACCACAACTCTAATGAATATTAACCAAGAAACAAACACTCATTTCACCACCTGAACCACACAATCAGCTTTTAGTGTACATTATAATGAGCACTTTACTAAAGAACAAACTAATGTGGGATTGTAACTTGGTGAGAGAATGGAGTGTAATTTTACTTTGTGTTATTTTAGATTGTGTTATAAGATTGTAAGATGCGGAGACTGTAAGTTACTATGAGAATATAAGTTACTATAAGTTACTGTGATACTATAAGTTACTGTGATTCTATAAGTTACTGTGAGTCTATAAGTTACTTTGAGTCTATAAGTTACTTTGAGACTATAATTTATTTTGAGACTATAAGTTACTTTAAGACTGTAACTTATTGTGAATCTATTAGTTACTTTGAGTCTATAAGTTACTGTGAGTCTATAAGTTACTGTGAGTCTATAAGTTACTTTGAGTCTATAAGTTACTGTGAGTCTATAATTTACTGTGAGTCTATAAGTTATTGTGAGACCGTAAGTTACTATGAGAATTTAAGTTACTTTGAGACTATAAGTTACTTTGAGTCTATATGTTACTGTGAGACTGTAAGTTACTGTGATTCTATAAGTTACTTTGATTCTATAAGTTACATTGATACTATAAATCACTTTGATTCGATAAGTTACTGTGAGTCAATAGGTTACTGTGAGACTGTAGGTTACTTTAAGACTATAATTTACTGTGAGACTGTAAGTTACTGTGAGACCGTAAGTTACTATGAGAATTTAAGTTACTGTGAGTCTATAAGTTACTTTGAGTCTATAAGTTACTTTGAGTCTATAAGTTAATTTGAGACTATAAGTTATTTTGAGACTAAAAGTTACTTTGAGTCTATAAGTTACTTTGAGTCTATATGTTACTGTGAGACTAAAAGTTACTGTGAGTCTATAAGTTACTGTGAGACTATAAGTTACTTTGAGACTATAAGTTATTTTGAGGCTAAAAGTTACTTTGAGTATATAAGTTACTTTGAGACTATAAGTTATTTTGAGACTAAAAGTTACTTTGAGTCTATAAGTTACATTGAGTCTATAAGTTATTTTGAGACTAAAAGTTACTGTGAGTCTACAGTATAAGTTACTTTGAGTCTATAAGTTATTTTGAGACTAAAAGTTACTTTGAGTCTACAGTATAAGTTACTTTGAGTCTATAAGTTACTGTGAGACTATAAGTTATTTTGAGACTATAAGTTACTTTGAGTCTATAAGTTATTTTGAGACTATAAGTTACTTTGAGTCTATAAGTTACTGTGAGACTATAAGTTATTTTGAGACTATAAGTTGCTTTGAGTCTATAAGATACTGTGAGACTATAAGTTACTTTGAGTCTATAAGTTACTGAGAGACTACAAGTTATTTTGAGACTATAAGTTACTTTGAGTCTATAAGTTACTGTGAGACTATAAGTTATTTTGAGACTATAAGTTACTTTAAGACTGTAAATTATTGTGAGTCTAGAAGTTACTTTAAGTCTATACAGTATGTTACTTTTTTTCAAGAACAGTATATGTTTGCCTACTCTTTGCTGCAAAAGGTAACTTTCGCTGCCGTCCTTTTTGCTAGGTTGGGTTTTGTTGCTATATATTTGAATATTTTTCAAATAAGACCTTGAAACATTTGAATGGGAGTTTTGCCTGTAATGCCTATCCCTAGTTATAACAAAGGAGTTGCTTAGTTTTATAAAAATGTGGGTTTAAAATACTCAAAATATCTCCAAAAAGGTATAAATGATAAATAAAAAAAGGGATAAATGTGGTTAGTGTGTAAAGCTTGGCATGTCCCCAGCAGGGGGTTGGCAAGATGGATGTCAAGACGCTTTAGCCCTGACGAGAGAGAAAAATAATGACGGAAAAAAGGAGGGAAGTGGGTCAGATTAGACAATGAGGCCTCTGTAATTAATTAAACAAGGAGGGCATGTAGAGTACATCGCTAGTGCACAGTAACAAGAATGAAACACGCCCCTAAACTAAATAATGGCTAAACCAATCAGTCCTCAGAGACGGACAAACAAATAACGACTGAGAAATAGCTGTATGCTGTAGCTCAGGCCACAGATTTGATATTAAACGCCTGGAAAAACATTTGAGGCTGCAAAAAAAAAACCCGCATTATTTGCTCGCTTCAGGCATTGTACTGAGAGCACTGCACATATATATAACGCTTTCACACACAGCTGAATGAATAAACCATAGCGCTAATATTACTACAGATAACACAATAATAGACAATGTAATACACGGTGACAATCCCGAACAGTCATAATAAGCCCGTATTAACAGCCATTACATTATGCAATCGCTTATTGTCCTGCTTTGTGTTTGATAACACTTCCATATCCTGCTTTATTCCTCTTCTCAACAGCATTTCATAACCTTAACATGGGAATATTCTTATGCATGCATGTCTGTGGGGAAATAAAATGCCGGGCATCTATTATCGCAAGTCAAATTATTTGCAACCCCTCGGGCACAAACAATATTACATCTGGCTCTATCGGTGAAAAAGAAGAAATATTTGTTGTATGATAACCTAACGGACATCGTATAACACCGGTTTGGAAAATTTTCACCTTTTTTTTCCACAAACTATATCATTTTTGTCATGTATTGATGCAGTATTCATTTTCTGATATTTTCTTACGCAATCCCGTCATCTTACTTTTATAAGATTAGATGAAAAAATTTATTGAATCCCGTTTGTATTGTGGATGATTGCAAGCTGGGGAAAAAAATTAAAGGAGCTGTTTGTAATTTTTACAGCCCTCTGCTGTAGTGAACACTGCTAATCTTTCATCTTTGTTCAAATGTAATTCGATACGTTTATACATACTGAGTTCAGAATATTTCCAGTAGCCAGTTACTGTTTCAAGAAAAAAGAAATGAGGCAGAATAACTGTGCAACTGACCTTGTTTTTTTAAGGTGTCTTTGATATATGAGTAAGTTTCAAAGTTATTAAAAGTTTGTTGCAATTTGCACCCTTAATGTTGTTTTCAGTGAGTGAGTGAGTGAGTGTGAGTGTGTGTGAGTGTGTGTGAGTGAGTGAGTGAGTGAGTGTGTGTGAGTGAGTGAGTGAGTGAGTGAGTGAGTGAGTGAGTAAGTGAGTGAGTGAGTGAGTGAGTGTGTGTGTGTGAGAGCGAGTGAGTGTGTGAGTGATTGTGTGAGTGAATTAATGAGTGAGTGAGCGAGTGAATGAATGAATGAGTGAGTGAGTGTGTGAGTGAGTAAGTGAGTGAGTGAGTGAGTGTGTGTGTGTGTGAGCGAGTGAGTGAGTGTGTGTATGAGTGAGTGAGTAAGTGAGTTTGGGAGTGAGTGTGTGTGAGTGAGTGTGTGAGTGAGTGAGTGAGTGAGTGAGTGAGTGAGTGTGTGAGCAAGTGAGTGAGTGTGTGTATGAGTAAGTGAGTGAGTGAATGAGTGTGTGAGTGAGTGTGAGTGAGTGAGTGAGTGAGTGAGTGAGTGAGTGAGTGAGTGAGTGGGAATGTGAGAGAGTGAGTGTGTGAGTGAGTGAGTGAGTGAATGAGTGTGTGAGAGTGTGTGAGTGAGTGAGTGAGTGAGTGAGTGAGTGAGTGAGTGAGTGTGTATGAGTGAGTGAGTAAGTGAGTGAGTGAGTGAGTGAGTGAATGAGTGAGTGAATGAGTGTATGAGAGTGTGTGTGAGGTTTATTAACCCTTCACTCAGTCACTCACTCAAATATTCGCTCAGTCACTTAACCGTTTTTTTATTATCATCTTTTCACATCTGGCAGCCAGCCAACTGGAGGCCTCTCCCTGCTTATGGTGGATGTAGCCACAGTGGCATTGTGGGTAAAAAAGAGACTCTGTGGGGGTTGTCTTTGATTTCGAAGCTCTCTCCCTCTGCACTAAATGTACTCTCATTTACAAACCAATGCAGCCTTGAGCATGTGCTGCTGGCCATAACAGATCACAGGGGCTATTCACAAGCAGCAGGCAGTCGCAACACACACACACACACACACACACACACACACACACACGAAAACCTCACATATGCACACACTCACATACACACCCTACCACAGTGGTACATTTGTAAGCTCAGAAGGAAAGAGAAAGCTGGGCTGTTTTGATCCACAGGAGGAATCGATCTCTAAAACTCAGTTTATAGTTCGAATCATTACGCGCTGACCCTAAACTCAGCAAGACACACTGACACACACACACAGAGAGAGGGAGAGAAAGAGAGAGAGACAGAAAAAATAAAGAAAGAGAGCAAGCCTACATATAATAGAGTGCACTCTCTCTTCTCTCTTCTCTCTCTCTCTCTCTTTTCAACCCAAACAAACCCATGACTAAAACTAAACAGTGGAAATGGCCTAAAGAGCGACAGAAGTGGAGAGAAGGAGAAAAAGAGAGAGAGAGAGAGACACTAAGTAAAAACATGTGATAAGCAGAAAGCAAAGAGCTGATGTTATCGTAAACCTGCATGCAGACGGTTGACGGTTTCAAAGCCATTTCAATTCTCTCTCTCTCTCTCTCTCTCTCTCTCTCTCTCTCTCTCTCTCTAAGCTTCTTTCGTTTCACAAAGGGACCACTTTAACCCTTGACAGTCCAATTAAATGCAATCCTGAAGTCTTTTTTTTTTTAAACACGATATATTCTGGATGTATTCGAAAGAGATTTGAAGAGTGACACAGCACACAGTCCATGTTGCGAGTTGAATAAAAAAAAATAAAAAATAAAAAAAAGAGTTTATTCATCAGTTCCTGGTGACATAAAGCAAAGTTCAAGGTTTAGCCTGAATTCTATTCTTTTCCTCTAACATCATGTCCCAAAGTGTTTTATTCCCCTTATATTACAGCAATTACAATTTCTACTCCATTAATTATTTAACAACACTTCATGGCTTTTGTCCAGTTCTAGTTGCATTTCCTTCGGAGTTTAAACTCTAAACTCTACGTTTTTTAAATGGAATTTTTCTTCAAATTTGTAAATAGTTCGTTCGTAATAGTTTTTAAAAGAAATACAACATACTGTAAAATCAACCTTAGTCGACTTTTTATTGACTTAATATTTTTCCCGGGTGTGTTTAAACAAATCTGACCTCTCCGACTACACAGTAGCTCATTTTGTGTGATGTTATCTAGCTGACCTTCTACTGTAAGTCTTATTATAATAAGTGCTATAATAAGCTCTTTGTTCAGTAATTCAGTCATCAGATGTGAAACATTTGCTTAAGTGAGTTTAGGGAACTGGATACTGTAGGAGGAAACCAGAGATTGTCTCATGTCTCTTTCCTGGCATGGGTGTGTGCGATGATTAAAAAAAACACTCTGTAATAAAAATCACACCTGATCCTGTTTTGAGCTTCAACTTGACCGGAGCGAAAAAAGGCTAACAATAAGATAAGTGGCTAACAATAAAATAAGTGGCTAACAATAAGATAAGTGGCTAACAATGAGAAAAATTTAGTTGTATAGACAAAATACTGTATGGTTTAGATCTGGAGTAAATAAATCAGAATAATATCCGAATTATAACAATATTAGAATTATCAGGACTTACTTCTATCTAGTGTTGGGCAATATCACATAAATATCATTGTGATATTTTATTTATATTGGATTTTATACAATTCTCGTCAGTTTTTACGCCAATTACACTGTTAAAAATCGCTGAAACTGGAGACTCCTTGCTTGGATGTTAAAACAACAAACATCTCCTCACAAGAAACGTCACCGTGTCGACAATCATTTCTGGTCACCTGTAAAAACACTAGTACGACAGAACGAGTGCCTTAACATGAAAACATCTTCGAACCAATCAGGATCGAGTAATAATCATTTTTTTACAAGTTTACAAACTACATTAGATGGGTAGCGATAACCCGATCAGTTCACCCACCACCCTACGAAATGATATAGATACTAGCTTATCATTGAAACTTCCATGTTACCATAGCAACATTCCAACATGCGTAAACGTCGATAAAATTAATGAAATAAAGTAAAGGTACAAGGTGAATGGTGTTTATGGTGTAAATCTCAAACTCTCAAACAGCTTGGATACTAATTCAACTTCCACCTAATATTAATTCAACTAATATAACTTCCAGTGAATTCTGACGATGGAAACAATGCGAGTAAAGACGCTGGCAGAAGCGGCAGACCGAATTTAGTACGATGACATGAGCTGCCACCCGCCGCCTTAGCATCTGTTGCTCTGGTGTAATAGACCTGTTTCTAGCGGCGAGGCCATTTTGTCATGTCTAAACATTTCGGATTAATGAGAATGCCCATTAGCTCCTTGTGCCTGCCATCTCCCACTGCACACACACACACACACACACACACAGTACTGCCTCAGACACTCCACTGAATCTCAGCTTTGATCTGATGGAATGTAAAGCTATTGGACCTCTGCCACAACGGGGCTCGGGTCTACAGGAACACTGGAGCACACACAAACACAGACACACACACACAGTGAGCAGTAATATATACTTATATTACTTTCTTAAGTATTCTTAAGTATGTAGTGAACAGAAATAGGTGACCTGGGTAACGGCAACAGACAAAAAACTTATCATTAGTAATCCAAAGGAAATTTTTGTGCTTCTAGTTATTTACTTATATATTTGTTTAAAAGCGATGAAAAAGTCCTCACAAACTTTTGTATTTCTTATCATTATAGGAACATTGTAATTCACACACACACACGTACATATGGACTTACATATGGACCTGTATGTATAATGGACGTTCCCCTATATATATATACTTCCAATCTTTTTATCTGGTTAAAAAAAATGTATGTTTATTATTAACCTCAGGCCGTATTCTTAGTATATATAATTTTATATTTTTATATATATTTACCAGATAAAAACATTGACTTTGATATGATAAAGTTTTTCCAGTTTACCTGAGTCTCCATTGTCAGCACTGTGTAGTATTAAGTTCCATACAAACAACCATGTGACTTTTTTTTTAGCCGTTTTAACTTCATGTAACTACAAATGGATAAAAATTGCCATTGTTGTGCAAAATAATAGGAATTTTTTAATAGAACTTCGCTGTAACCTGTAGTCACTATATTTAGATACATAAAGTTCTTTAGTGACACGAGTGAGATACTGTATGCTTCCGTAGGTCTTTAAATGAAACTATTGTCAGCCCTGGACCGTGAAAAAAAGCGTTACGTGTGACTTCAGCGTTTCTTTTTCTCCGTTCAGAAATAAAAAAGTCATTTTACGCACCACTACATTCATATCACAGTCGCATTCAAAGGTACAAAAAGACTTCTTTTATTCACGCTGACCAATACTTGATTTCTTTCCCCTTTCCAAGCCTGATGTTAAAAACAGAGCACAATAGGACAGTTATCCGCGTGTTCCTGGCTGTTCTTGTTTATTGCCCTCGCGATAAGCCTACAGCCGGCACAGTGCAGAGCCAGGTGCCGAGTCTCTATAAATCTGCGCAATACAAACTGCTAAGAGCTGAATCATATATCAGTCCATTATGCTGCCACGGCTTCAGTGTATTAAACAAATGGATCAGCCTACAGCTGCGCAGAGGAAGCTAAAGACAGACGAGGGGGGTAGAGGCTGAGGGGCAAAGGTTATTGTCTAATTTAAATCTTGGCTGCCTTCCCAGGCCTGTGGCACATTCCAATTTGTGGCCATGTAGCGTTGGCGATCCTGACAGGAGAGCCTGCTGAAAACGGTACGACGGCCAGAAAGTTGTCGAAAAATGAAGAGATCAACAGGTCGGAGGGAGATTACCAGTGTGGCTGGAGATAATTAGCGTAAATTATAGGAATGTGCTTGTTTGCTTCTCGGATTCAGATTGATCCAGGACAAACCTACAAAAACATATTTCGTCCTTCTTGCCAGAGGCAGAAAAAAGGGTCGGAACAGTAATGAAAATTGCCCGTTATACAAAGACGTTGGTTAAGTTTCAGTTCCAGTGAAGGAACAACCTAAAGGATTTCCATGCAGATCGACAGGTGCGGCTATTCGACTCGAACACGCTCACGTATCAAACACATATCAATTACTCTCTATTCACGTCGAACTGACAACCTCGCTGTGAAAATATCCTTTTTTTTTAAAAGCCCTAGCTTGACAGCATCATTTTTTTTTTTCTCGCACCAATTTGTTTCTCCTCGCTGACAAGAGTAATCTGTTTTGAGTGCGCATGTTCGTTTATTTCCCTCCGTTACACTTATACCTGAACCGTCGTCTTAAACATTTTCCATTTCAAAAGAACAGAGAGATTATGATAGCATGTATTCAGCCAAGAGGAAGGAGGGGGGGAGGGGGGAAATTATGATACCTAATCTTCGCCATTCATTTCTCGTCATTACGGTGACATTTTAGAGAGCTCGGGAACAAAGGAGCACTAAGGATTCATTCAGTTTGCAGTGTAAAATTATTCCTCAGGAAAACGCAGGACGACGGCAGAAAGATAGAAGAAAGAATTACAGGAATTGTGTCTTTTTTTTTTGCTTCGGGGAGGTATTGAAAAAAATCTGGTTTAAACAGGAAAGCTGTTATTACGAGAAAAAAAAACACTTTTAAGTGGAAATCATTTTTTCATGAGAATCAACGCTAAGACAATAAACAGAAGTTCTTCTTGGGTTGTGGATCCATAAAGGAAGAAATTAAGATAAATATACATTTGGTGGTCATGTCCATGTCAATCATTATTCCATCACAGAGTTTAAATGACAACATGATTTTTTTTTTTTTTTTTTATCGTGACTCAAGGTTTATCCTTAATTTACATTTAATATATGGTTATAAATCGGGGGCACGGTGGCTTAGTGGTTAGCATGTTCACCTCACACCTCCAGGGTCGGGGTTCGATTCCCGCCTCCACCTTGTGTGTGTGGAGTTTGCATGTTCTCCCCGTGCCTCGGGGGTTTCCTCCGGGTACTCCGGTTTCCTCCCCCGGTCCAAAGACATGCATGGTAGGTTGATTGGCATCTCTGGAAAATTGTCTGTAGTGTGTGATTGCGTGAGTGAATGAGAGTGTGTGTGTGTGCCCTGCGATAGGTTGGCACTCCGTCCAGGGTGTATCCTGCCTTGATGCCCGATGACGCCTGAGATAGGCACAGGCTCCCCGTGACCCGAGGTAGTTCGGATAAGAGGTAGAAGATGAATGAGTGAATATGGTTATAAATCGTGCTGACACTGAATCAATTCCAGTCACAATTTATTGCCTATGATTGGATTCCCTTCAGAATCTTGTATACAGAGATGATTTGATTCATTACAGAATTCTCTACATTCCTTTTATTGAACTGAATCCTTTTTAACGTAAATGAATTGCTTCTGAGTCGAACTCACTCAACTCACGATTTATTGCTTTTGACTTGATTCGTTATATTATGGCGTATTTAATTGAATCATCCTGCACGTGCAACTCGATTCAGCGAATCGAAATAAAAAATGTTAGAAACCATTCTTATGTAAAGAAGTATGTTCTTATGTTTTTACTGTGCTTTATTTTTAGAATATTTAAAGCTCATTCATTCATCTTCTACCACTTATCCGAACTACCTCGGGTCACGGGGAGCCTGTGCCTATCTCAGGCATCATTGGGCATCAAGGCAGGATACACCCTGGACGGAGTGCCAACAAGGTGGAGGCAGGAATCGAACCCCAACCCTGGCGGTGTGAGGCGAACGTGCTAACCACTAAGCCACCGTGCCCCCACTAAGCCTGTGAAGGCTACATACTAAAGGTGTTTGTTTACTTGTTAATCTTTTCAATGAATCATGATTCATTTGAAAATGGATCTTTTGAATATTTATTTATTTATTTATTTATTTTACTTTTTCATTGCTGAGTATCTGGGGATGCTCTATAAACTCTCTCTCTCTCTCTCTCTCTCTCTCTCTCTCTCTATATATATATATATATATATATATATATATATATATATAGCATTGAACTTCCCATTTTTTGGATCTCCAACAGCAAACCACTTATTCAAGCCTTTGAGGCATACATATATACTTACATACCCATTGCTTCAACAGAAGGTGCACTGAGATGTGTACTTGCTCTGTGTTTGAGTCCTGACCTTGAGCCCAAGAGGGAAAAGGAGTGTGTACCACCAAAATAAACAGCAGTACACACAGTCTAGAAAACACGCCAATTGCCGAGCACCATCTCCAACACATGTACCAGCACAGATCTCTCCAGTCATCTGTCTTCATTAGGCTGCTGCCTTTGACCTGTTTTTCTACCTCTGTGTTGCAGGGAAGACATGTGCAGCGCTCCGCTGTGTAGGTGCAGAGAGCTCGGGTCTGCATAAAGTCTCAACCTTGCAACAAATCACACTGACAAATCACACCGACAATTACGGATAATAAAAGAGCAAGTCAGGCCCGTAGGACAAAGCTGTATGACAAACCGTCAGGCTGGTAAAGGGAGAGATATTTCTCTGCCATTCCGTCAACACAATAAAGAAGCTTTATATCATCGTTCACTTCAGTTAAAGACATCAGGTTTGATGGAGGGCTTTGACGGAGTTGCTGTTTTTCTGAGAAGCTGATCTGATGAGACCTAAGGACTGATTCAGACTAACGACGGCTCGTTTATGACGATTAAAATGTCCTATATCCTAATTTTTAAAACATGAATAAAATGAATGATGATTAATAAATGATAATGAAAGAGTTACACGTGTAGTGGAAAATCAACAGAGAATGCAGTCAAAGTTTTCCCCTGTCAACGATGAACGCTTCAGTATCACTATAAAAATGAGAAGTATCCAGTCCTAAGGGTGTGCAAACTTTTGCAATCCGCTGTACATGGTGCCAATTCATAAATTCCTTTTCTTGTGATGGAAAATTTGCCTTCGGGTTTACGTTCTTGATTTCTCTGAACCTACTAAAAGGTGTCATGATTCCCTTTATGAGACGCACACTTGGTTAATATCGGAAAATTGGCAGAGCCAAAGATCAAGTGAGGCTTTACTTCGGTCTGCTCTTGCATTCATCCAGTGATATTCAAATCAAACTCCGTGTGACTGACGCCTTCTAATCTGTTATTCCGCTCTCTCGCCAGAGGCACTGCGTTTCACACACTGGTGGAGATGCTGTCAGATCAAAGTTGTCATGTATAACAAAGCATGTTTAAGGGATAATTAGGGCCAGATGGCTGTTTGTGGTGCCAAGCGAGACAGGCAGTCCATATGCCCGTCTGTGGCACATCTGCACCACTGTACGCTACGCAACTCTCACAAGTGTCAGTCATTCCTGTCACTGTAGCGGTGATCGCAGGACCTGCCATCGTTAGCATAGGTTCGTGTTCGCATGCTAATCTACTGGCTAAGACTTTTAGTGACTTAAAATGGAGTTGTGAAGCGAATCGAGTTGAACGCTGACAGATTGATGGAACTGAGAGTCCAACGGAGCCAGCAACATTTCTATAAACTACTGTATATGAACAGGGAAGCCCTTTAGGGAAGAACTAGAGAACCTTTTCAGGCTCTGGTTTAAATTCTTTGAGGTAAATTTTGTAGGTTTCTAGAAACCTATTCTACATCTTTCCTTCAAGGGAACAAACCAAAAACACACATTACACAAGTTCCTCGGTGGTTCCTTGGATGGTTTGGTGAGTCTAGATACTGTATTTTTAGGGTTTATACCTAAGCATTTGATTTCGGCTTCTACATAGAACTTTGCCTCTGAGAAATAAACAGAAAAAACTGCTTAGAACGTGAGAGAAAATGTTCTTTCTCAATCTGTTTCCTCAACAGTTCTTTGAAAGGTTTGGATGCTTTCAGACTATTCTGAAAGCCTTTTTGTAGGCATAAACTTCATGGGAAACTTCCACAAACTTCATACATAAACTTCCATCCAACTGAAGAACCCTTAGGAGAGCCACATAGAACCTTTTTTTTATTGGTGAAGAATTTTCTTGAGATCTTATTATGATCGTGAGTTCTTGCTATACCAAGAGAGAGCTCCGTTGGAAGAACATACCATTTAGAGGTGTACCATTTATGCCATTTAGGGTTAACGATGTAACCTTTCTGTTTTTTTCCTATGGTGGAAAAAGCCATTTGAAAGCCACTGCACTTAATAATGTTTTGATGGTTAGCGGTTTTAGCTTCCTACTGGGGTTCTATTTGCAACATAAAGACAAAACCCTATGGTACAGACTTCTGCATATAATCTTTATGGGCTCTCCGCATAGTATTGAATGATTTTCCTCCTTAGTGGTTAATTATGTTCAACTATAATAATCTGTGACGTGACTGTTGTAACATTTTGTTTAGGACCTTTAAGGATCTCTAAGTGATGACCTTATAAAAGCGTATGGTTTTAGAGTCTGGCAAGAAAATCAATGATCGATAATTTTTAAAAATATTCTGCATAGTCTTAGCGTAAACCACAGTGGTTTATCAGTTTCACTACAAGGCATCTATGTGGAACACTACAAACGAGTAATTCCCTCGAAGACATGGTTCCATCTACCAGCCTTTTAGGGAGATACGAACAATTTGCCATCTAAAGAACTCTTCAGACCCATTTTTTCAACAAACATGGACTTTCAGTGGCAATGTTCACCCAATTATACATCCTTGCACTGGAAAATCTAAACGGTGGACAAATCTAAAAGCCAGACTCTGGTTTTTCAGGATGATGGTGTGTCATTAAGCCTTTTCTAAGCCTGTGTTAAAACCCAGCAACATTCTGTGACCAAAACCATGGTACTCTAATTTTCCCATGAAGTCCCATGAATTAAGACTGGCAGACACATTTCTATATATTACACTGTGAAAAGCAAGCTTTCATAAATAGCCTCATAAAATCGATATAGTCTATGTAACCCCATCTGGGTAATTTTGAAATGAACACACTGGACTAATTTTGGCAGCACGGCTGCCAGTAACAGTAATCCCTAGCTTTAATATGCCTCCACAAATCTACACGAAACAGGAGTGCCTTTAGCATGGCGCCGTTCCCATACTGCTTTATTAACTGTGTAGAAATAAGATATAATGTTTTCCACATTCCAAAACACACAGCTGGCGGTTGGTGGGCCTAATTCGTCATTGTTATTCAAGAGCTTGATCAGCCAACACTTAAAACAAGATCCTCCTAGATTCTAATTAAGCACTACGGTACCTCCCAAGGGTTCTGCTTTGGCAAGGCAAAGCGCTTTGATTTATGTAGCACTTTGTTGTTAGTACTCGTGGGCTTGCCTGTTGCGAATGCACCACCAGCGCATAGAGCAATTTCTTGTATTTGTTAATTAACTCCTGCTAACAGCACTTTCCTCCACATTGTGATACAAAATGTAGAGGATTAAACACAAATATGCCCTATTATTTCATGTCTCCACCTACAAGCAATTAAAATGAAAATAATTTGCTGTCTATAGAGCCCTCACTGGGAGGGGGGAAAACTTTCGAAGCATACCAAATAGTGGTCGTTTA
This sequence comes from Tachysurus vachellii, assembly GCF_030014155.1. Classification (NCBI taxonomy): domain Eukaryota; kingdom Metazoa; phylum Chordata; class Actinopteri; order Siluriformes; family Bagridae; genus Tachysurus; species Tachysurus vachellii. The sequence continues at coordinate 13,961,910 of NC_083482.1, read as the reverse complement.
GAGCCAGTAATCACGCAGCACTGATAGGCTTTCAAAGCTCTAATTAGCTCTCAACCTCGTGGCCGTCCGACGGCATCGCTCTAAAGTGAGAGCTCTCGCTCTGGTGAATTACACCAAATGTCGCGGCTCTCGCCGGGTAACCCTTCAGCCTCATCATTAGACGCACATACACACTCGGGTCCGCCGTGGAACAGCCGAGATTAGACTCTGCTCTCTGTCCCACTACAGAATCAATCAGACTAGATACCACTACTGATTTCTTTAGCGTCAAATCAGTGATTAAACACAGTGACGGAATGTAATCACTCCGAATATACGCCGATACTGGATACTTAAGCTGCCAGGATCAGATTTGAACACTTCAACACACTGTTAACACTGTAGATTAAGAGGAAATGGTGTTACTGAGTGGTGATCATATTTGGCCAACATTCATACATCTAACTTTAACCCTTGTATGTTGTTCGGGTCTGTGGGACCAGTATTCATAAACATCAACAGATTTGAAAAACGTTGCTTCCTTGTAAATTTTGTTGATTTTTTTCCCGTTCATAACTTGATTAAATTTGATTTTCTTTTTTTTTACATATTACATTTTATTAAAAAAACAACAAAAAACGAGTAGCACTTTAATTAAAAAATGCGATGTAATAAAGATAAAGGGCAAATATTACCCATATGTGCTGTTTATATTGCTTGTAATTGGAATGAAGTAAACATCTGTAGAGTATTTTAACATCAAATTTTTGATTGTGTTGAATTAAAAACCCAAAAATGCAGCGGGTCCAGAAGACCCACGAACAGTGGCTGAGTAACAAAAATACGAACATCATACAAGGTTTAAGTGCTTTATACTGGTGAGAGTGTCAGTGGATCCAAAGACTATCTCAGGAAATCTTACTGGGAATCATGCAGAAACCAGAGAACATGAAGGAAACCTAAGGAGCCCTGGAGGAAACCAGAAAACCTAGAGAAGAACCTGGAGAAAACCATAGAACCTGAAGGTAACTCTGCACACAGAGTAACCTGAGCTCACGACGTGAATTACATCATAAGGACATTATTGTTACTACCAACAAAGATGACAATCCATTAAAAGTTACACTATTTTGAATCACGTCAATGGCCCGGAATTCGTAAACAGGTAAACAATAATGACTACTAACTCTAATGTCTATAGGAAGACACAAAACAGTAGTTGGTTCTCTGTAGGTTCAGCAGACTAACTTTTAGTTAGCTCTGAAAGCTTCAGAAGTTAAACGGTATATAAAGCATGTGTTTTACAAACACCAGACACAACTTCTCATAAAACCGCCAGCATATTGGCGGTTTTGCAGTTTGGTGGTGTTTTACATAACTTGGTGTGTTTTCTCAGGAGTTGGCTCAGAATTTGTATACACAGATACGCAGAGCTCTTGCTTCGGCATCGTATCAAAATCGAAAGAAGTAGAAACAGTCCGTCCTTACAAGAGCTTAAAGTTAAAGTACTTCAAGTGTCTCTTGGCAGAGGAGCCAACGTTGCTAATGAGAAATCACTTGCAGACTGAAAGAAGAAACTGAAGAGACAAAACTAAAAACATCGGCGTGATTGATGACTACTTAACAATTCCAAATCGCAGTCATCCCCCACCCCCCCAATCCCGCCCACTTGGATTTTATTAGCTCATAAAACGAGGACTTGTGAATTCACAGTTCAAAGTTAAAGTTAAAGCAAAGCTAAAAAGTTCACTCGCGAGTCATGAGGAGCAAATGTGCATCTTTTTCATCTCACGTCCTTTGCCCTTTAGTGAATTGGCAGAAAAGCACAATTCTTCTGAGAGCAGAGGGTCAAAATTCTGAACTTCTTCGGCTAATCTGTATGTTCTGCCTCCTCTTCTTTGCGTGTTAAGCAATATTAACATTACAGTTCCTATCTATTCCTTCATTTCTCAGCCTACATTCAAACCCCATACACAAATATCCACCAGTCAGAAAGCACATCACTCCCACATTACATCTTACTCGGTATTAAACACACTTCGGACTTAAACCGTCCTTCTCGATCTCATCCGTATCCATTACAGTGGCTAAAGGACATAGATAAAGCAGATAACAACTTAATTGCCTTCAGCTTTTGATAGCTTGTGGATGAATAGACCTCACGAACGGGCCTTTAAATGGATGGTGGGGTTTTTTTTGAAGGGAGAAAGAAAAAAAGCTGATCAGCAAAGTAATTACGAAGATTGGAAGTCAAAAAGAGTCAATGTTTCCTTTCTTTAACGTCCCTAGCTTTGCCTATTATGCATTTTACTGTGGTGATTCCAAGAAAATGATAGAGCTGGAAAGTGAATTAGGTGCTTGGAGGTTGCTTGTGTAAACATTTTTGGTTTTGCATCTCTGGTGATTTCACGTGTGAGCTGAGAAATCTTCTGGGTTGGAGAACTACTCCAAGTGTCTGACATAGCAGCTGGTCAGATACATCTGGTGACCCTGAGTCAAGTGGAAAAGTTGATAGAGGGTGCGGGAGTGCAGACATATATATTACATGGACACATGGCAGAAAACATGCTAATATTCTTTTAGGCCCTGTATTTTCAGCAATGTTTTGGAGATGTTAGCGTATCTATGAATGCAATACATATATATATATACACACTCACCGGCCACTTTATTAGGTACACCTTACTAGTACCGGTGTGGTCTTCTGCTGCTGTAGCCCATCTGCCTCAAGGTTCGACGTGTTGTGTGTTCAGAGATGCTCTTCTGCATACCTCGGTTGTAACGAGTGGTTATTTGAGTTACTGTTGCCTTTCTATCAGCTCGAACCAGTCTGCCCATTCTCCTCTGACCTCTGGCATCAACAAGGCATTTGTGCCCACAGAACTGCCCCTCACTGGATATTTTCTCTTTTTCGGACCATTCTCTGTAAACCCTAGAGATGGTTGTGCGTGAAAATCCCAGTAGATCAGCAGTTGAAATACTCAGACCAGCCCGTCTGGCACCAACAACCATGCCACGTTCAAAGTCACTTAAATCACCTTTCTTCCCCATTCTGACGCTCGGTTTGAACTGCAGCAGATCGTCTTGATCATTGAGTTGCTGCCATGTGATTGGCTGATTAGAAATTTGCGTTAACGAGCAGTTGGACAGGTGTACCTAATAAAGTGGCCGGTGAGTGGATATATATATACACATTTCTTCTTCCTCTTCACCTTTTGCAATTTTCTCTTCTGATGAAGAAACTCTTAAGCCTCTTAAAAGTCCTCTTCTCTACTCATAAGACTTTTTGACCTTATGAGCTTTTAAAGGGTCAAGATGCTTTATGGATAACTTTTATCTTTACTAGAATCTTCTTTTTCATTTTAAGGGGAAACCTCCAAGATTTCTAAGAATTTCCTTAGGATTTCGTCACTAGGAGAAACTTTTTACACTAAAAATCTTCATGAATATGGGCCCAGAACCTTTGCCACAAATTGGACAGAATGACATTGTTTGCAGGGGGGCACGGTGGCTTAGTGGTTAGCACGTTCGCATCACACCTCCAGGGTTGGGGGTTCGATTCCCGCCTCCGCCTTGTGTGTGGAGTTTGCATGTTCTCCCCGTGCCTCGGGGGTTTCCTCCGGGTACTCCGGTTTCCTCCCCGGTCCAAAGACATGCATGGTAGGTTGATTGGCATCTCTGGAAAATTGTCCGTAGTGTGTGAGAGTGTGAGTGAATGAGAGTGTGTGTGCCCTGCGATGGGTTGGCACTCCGTCCAGGGTGTATCCTGCCTTGATGCCCGATGACGCCTGAGATAGGCACAGGCTCCCTGTGACCCGAGGTAGTTCGGATAAGCGGTAGAAGATGAATGAATGAATGAATGGATGACATTGTTTGCTACTGTATAGTGTTATCATTTACCTTCACTGGAACCGAGAGTCAAATCTGTTCCAGCGTAACAATGTCTCTGTACACAAAGCGCAGAGCTCCAGGAATGGAGACTTGGTGAGTTCAGGTTAGAGCTGAAGATCTCCAGTGTCTCTGGCCCTGACTCAACCGACTCAATATACATTCCTGATTTCAATAAAGCTCTTGATGAGCACATTTGAGTGAAGATATCAGTGGAGACTAAATCTGGAGTGGGATGTTCACCAAGCACATGGGTGTGACGGCCCGGGTGTGTATTTGCGCCAATGACAAAAGTCACCGCTGAACCTTTCAGCTATGAGCTTTGGTGTCCTTGGAAAAGTTTGCATGTAAAAATATTATTTGCATCTGCAGACCTTCGCTCTGTGTTTAACTGCAAGTGTGGACTGGGATAGCAGGACATGTAGATGACAGCTTTGTGGTGGTACAGTATTTAGAACAAGTGGCTAAATATTAAATGATAACAACGACTAATGTTTTTTTTTTGAATGGTGTTATCTAAGTTATATTTAAGCATCAACAGACTTCTTTAGTGTGTAGTCATAAATTGAAACAAACTGGTGTATTGTTATCTTACATTGGTTCCTGGTATCTTACTTACATTGTTATCCCATTTTACACAACTGAGCAACTGAGGGTTACGGGTCTTGCTCATGGGCCCAGCAGTGGCAGTTTGGTGGACCTGGGATTAGAGCTCACAACCATCCGATCAGGCTACCACGTCCTACAAAGACATGTTATTGAGAACTGATAAACTGGTGTTGCATTAGTGAGGCGCTCAGGGGTGCAATCTGTGTTTTAGTTCATCTTTAAGGTGTTCAGTGGGGTTGAATTGGTGCAGGACCTTCGAGTTCTTCCAGCCCAACCTTAACACACCGTGTCTTCATTCACAGAGCTCACTTTGTGCACAGGTAGATTGTCATACTGGAACAGATTTGGGCATTTTAGTTACAGTGAAAGGAATCTGGGGCACGGTGGCTTAGTGGTTAGCACGTTCGTCTCACACCACCAGGGTTGGGGGTTCGATTCCCGCCTCCGCCTTGTGTGTGTGGAGTTTGCATGTTCCCCGTGCCTCGGGGGTTTCCTCCCCCGGTCCAAAGACATGCATGGTAGGTTGATTGGCATCTCTGGAAAATTGTCCGTAGTGTGTGATTGCGTGAGTGAATGAGAGTGTGTGTGCCCAGGCACGCTGAAATGATCGTAACACTAACAATACCATTTCTGATTATTTCAGAAAACCTGCCTGTGCTAATTCTTAAATTTCAACAAATTTTCAATGACAAAGAATTGCACAATGTGTCATTTCCACACTGCTCCGTTGTTACTGCTATAACCTTGACCGACAGCTAAAACATTGTATTAAAATAAAAACCCAGTTAATGCTTCTGATTCTTTATTTTCTTTTCTACAAACTGAAAAAAGGAGATGGGGAAATGAAAGAATGAAAGAAAGAAAGAAAGAAAGAAAGAATATTATCTTTTACGTATCAGGAGAGAATATGCTTGTGTTCAATTTGCCTGTGTAATTTAACAGAGCTTTGAGGAGGATGAGGAGCGTGAGGGTTCAGTAAGGTTAGCAGTGGTTTTCATCAATCTGGCACTAGTCAGAGTACATCATTGGCAATGAAACATACACACACACTCACGCACACACACTCACACCTTCAAAAGCCTGCTATCTACATTCTGTACTATTTTCATCAAAACCATGCAAAGAGTGAATAGTGTGCCAATGAGCCTTGTAATAGCATTTCGCTGCTACTGTGAAAAAGCAATTTGAGACCAGTATGTCCAAACGCAATAAAATATAAAATTCATTGGACAAAAGAAACGCCATAGTGGGTGAGCTTTATCTTTATAGGTAACAGAAACTTCTCGTCCAGGTAAGATCGCTGACTAGGAATTTTTCTTTTTAGAGGTTTGGGTGTGTCATAAATATTGCACAGAGGGCAGGCAAATTGCTGCTAGCTGTCCGTGTGTGTGTGTGTGTGTCTTGCTAGTGTTCCTGGGATTTGCTCTGGATCCACCACAACCCTGACCAAAAAAAAAAAAATGCTAGCTGAAAATGAATAAATGAATGAACAAAAGAATGAACGAATGCCTACACAAACAGAATGACCATGAACATGAGCATATTGTTGGAGGAATGCTACACTCAAACAATAAGCTCATTGAGCTCATTGACACACACACTGGCCTTGGGCTAATTCATATCCAGTGTAAAAGTATTAAACTCCCAGGAACCTTCATCAGGTCCAGTATCATAACCTAGAAATTTACTACTTCAAAACTGGTTCAACAGGAAACTATGAGATTATTGCCTCAAGGTTATCCAAAACCATTAAGGTAATCCTTTTCACTACTATCATGAGTAATAATAGAAATACGATAGAAAACGCTTGTGTCCGCCATGAAAAAAATGATTTTCTTTTCAGAATGTATCAGAAAATAAGAAATAATAACCTAAGACTCAAAGTCAGAACTGTCTCGTCTCAGACCATTTTGTAAAACCAAAATTACAAAATTTCCAGCCTTTTCATTTTTAAATGTAACCATACACTATTTACTAGAGATGAGCCGGATACTCGAAACGAGTATCCGGTACGGATAAAGCACTTCTGCCGAGTACGAGTATTATACGAGTAATACGAGTCAATATCTGTGCTCGGATTGAATGAAAATCATCATTGGGTAGCTGATTGTGTCAGCGTTCTGTGATATGCTAGTCACAGCGCCCCTCCCCTACAGTGATAGTCTAGTCACAGCGCCCCTCCCCTACAGTGATAGGCTAGTCACAGCGCCCCTCCCCTACAGTGATAGGCTAGTCACAGCGCCCCTCCCCTACAGTGATAGGCTAGTCACAGCGCCCCTCCCCTACAGTGATAGTCTAGTCACAGCGCCCCTCCCCTACAGTGATAGGCTAGTCACAGCGCCCCTCCCCTACAGTGATAGGCTAGTCACAGCGCCCCTCCCCTACAGTGATAGGCTAGTCACAGCGCCCCTCCCCTACAGTGATAGGCTAGTCACAGCGCCCCTCCCCTACAGTGATAGGCTAGTCACAGCGCCCCTCCCCTACAGTGATAGGCTAGTCACAGCGCCCCTCCCCTCCCCTACAGTGATAGGCTAGTCACAGCGCCCCTCCCCTACAGTGATAGGCTAGTCACAGCGCCCCTCCCCTACACACATACAGATGTATTGTGTTGCTGTGTCTCGCTCTGCTCACTCACAGTCACACACAGAACAGCTCTCTGTCTCTCCCTCAGTCACTCGGGTTCGCGGGTCTTTTCCGTTAACGTTTAGGGTTTCTTCAGCTTTTTACTTCGGGTTGTAACGTTAATAATACGTACTTACTAACCAGTAGAGTTCTGGTAAACGTGGGTTCGTTCAGACGTGGTGCTTGCTTGGTAGAATGCAACTCGCATTGCGTCTCTGCCTGTCAGAGATTTTTGTTCTTTTTTAAACCTTCAGCTGTCTCTAACCAGTAACCAGACACCGAGTGTCTGACACGTTTTTGCTGTATTTAAAAAAAAACATAAAGGTAGTAAGCTAGTGTTTATAAATATTACAAATTAAGTATTACCAGTTAAAGCCCCGCCCATTTCAAGACAAGCCCCGCCTACGTCCGGGTTAGGAGTACCACCCACTCCGAGTACAGATACAGATATGGATAATTCCTATGGTTAACAGATACAGATACAGATACAGATAATGCTGTACTCGCTCATCCCTACTATTTACACCACTATGTCAGTGGTGTCTGAGAAACATCTTTGTACCATTTTTAGGGCTTTAATTTTGCACTCCACTGTATACACCTAACACATTCCTAATATTATGTGGTATCATCATCTGGGGCAGTGATGGCTCAAATGGTTAAGGCTCTGGGTTGTTGATCGGAGGATCTGGGTTCAAGGCCCCGCACAGCCAAGCTGCCATTGCTGGGCCCTTGAGCAAGGCCCTCAACTCTCCCTGCTCCAGGGGTGCTGTATCATAGCTGCCCCTGCACCCTGACCCCAACCTCCTCAGTCGGGGTATGTGAAGAAAATAATTCCACTGTGCTGTAATGTATATGTGGTGATAAAAAAAGGCTTCTATGACCCGCTCTATCTATCTATCTATCTATCTATCTATCTATCTATCTATCTATCTATCTATCTAATGCTTATATATGAAATACACTGTATAGCCAAAAGTATGTGAACACCAGAGTGTCACACTCATGAGGTTTCATGTTGTTTATTCCCTCTTCTGCTACCCTGGAAGGATTTCCGCTCAAATCTGGAGCACTGCTGTTGGGATTTGTGATTAGAAAACACATTCAAGAGCGTCACATTTACGGCGTTTGGAGAACGGCCGAATCCAGAGCGACTTACATTGTTACACAACTGAGCAACTGAGGGTTAAGGGTCTTGCTCATGGGCCCAGCAGTGGCAGTTTGGTGGACCTGGGATTAGAGCTCATGACCATCCGATCAGGCTACCATGTCCTACAAGGCATGTTACTGAGAACTGATAAACTGGTGTTGTATTAGTGAGGAGCTCAGGGGTGCAATCTGTGTTTTAGTTCATCTTAAAGGTGTTCAGTGGGGTTGAATTGGTGCAGGACCTTCGAGTTCTTCCAGCCAAACCTTAACACACCGTGTCTTCATTCACAGAGCTCACTTTGTGCACAGGTACATTGTCATACTGGAACAGATTTGGGCATTTTAGTTCCAGTGAAAGGAATCTGAGGAAAAGAATAAAAATACTTATGTATATCGTCGCTGTCGTGCGGAAACCTCATATGTCCAAATTTGGTCAATTTCATATTCTTTCACATATCGATGCTATTGGTCAGTCCCCACGTGGGTCTGTTATTTTTACAAGTTATTAACCAATCTAAAGTCTTGAAAATAGCTTGAGCGCAAATCTCATAACTCCATTGGACACTTCAACTGTCCACCTCTTCCTCACTCCGCGTGAGAGCTTCACGGCTTATTTCTCCTCAAGAGGAGTCGAGACGAATCAACACGTCTTCTGAGGTAAATGTCTTCAAAACACTGGGCTCAAAGAAAAAAAAATCTTGACCCCCCGCTAGTTCTGGTGCTCGTCTGAGGACAGGAATTTAGCGCAAGACAATCCACTGCAACGCGGACTAAACCCTGTGCACTGCAGATAAGATACGGCGTTTTTTTAATTTCCTGAAAAATAGCGGTTTTGGAGATACGAGGTTTCCGCCCGACAGCGACGATATGTATATACATTATTTTTCCACTTATATAGTTTATACTTTTTTATTTATCTACCTCCTTTTGGTTTTGTTTTTTTTTTTTATCCTAAATCGCATTCCTTTTTTTATGCTTATATACCGGACGGATGCAAAAAGCATTTCACTGCATGTTGTACCCTGTATGTATGTGTATGTGACAAATAAAATATGATTTGATTTGATTGACTTGACTTGATATAGGTGTGAGGATCAGGAGTCCTGAAAATTCAGTCCAGAAGTTCAGTTCTTTATTTTTAAAGCATTACTCAGTAACTACATCAAAAGTAATAGCAAATGTATGTAGTTATGGGAAAGATGGATACAGGTTACCTCAGATCTTTGGAGTTTGAGGAGTAAAATTAAATCTGAGGGGTTTGTAATGGACGGTAGTGTATGTATGCCTACTGCTACACTCCTCCTCCTCCTTGTATCGTCAATACTTTCCCAATAAGCTCCAGATGGGAACCAGCTGTTCAGCTTCCCTAATGCAACTTTATTAGAACCAAAACGCAACATTCATTTACTCTGTAGCACAGAGGAACAGGCTGGCATTTTTGTTAAGGATACTTCAGAGGCCAATAGAAATCACATCAGCAATGAAGCAATCACTGTACAATTTTTTGGAAGCCATCTACAAAGCAGCCACTCTCGGATTGTAATACGTGTATGGAATAAATATCCACACTGAGGGGAACCATATGTTCCTGTAAAAGACTTGCACCGCTTCAATCATCTTTTCTTTCTCTTATTTTTTTTTCCCCAGAGTCGAGTTAATGCTCACTGAATTCTCTGGTTTTATACTCATTCCTTATTTTTTCATTCAACATCAAAATGAGAACATGTGTCAAAACTTATAACGGCACTATCGAGCCCAGAGCTTCATTTAACCATATAAATAAAGCGAAGAGACGGGAAAAGAACAAGCACTTCGCCGACTTTGCAGGAACCGATGGTTTGTATTACAATTGAAAACATGCAGTGATGGGCATGAAAACAATTTCATGGTCGGTGAACTGGAAGACACGTGCAAACACGTGTGAGAAAGGTCCCTGTCTTTTTCCACGTGTCTGATTCACTATCATCTCACGTGCTAGAGTCAAATGATTAATTGCTCACGTTAGTTCTGTCAAGAAGCACGACCTACACGATGAGTTTCCAGGCTTTGGAAAAGAGCGCCCTTGGATCGTAAGAGTACACAAACAGCGGTGTTTAGATTCGGATTGAAAGTGTAACAGAAAACATAATCAGAGTGACACGTTGTATTTGGGATGTACAAGATGTTTGGCAACGGAGATATAAACGGAACGGAATTAAAGGACAGAACGGCAAACAGCACTATTTAAGGCTGCTTTCGAATTGGGAATTTATATCGTTAGCCAATAGCACACAAAAAACAATGGAGGCAAGCATGCGTTTTTTTTATTTATTTATTTATTTTATTTTTTTTCAAAATCACTGACATTTTCCATTACTTAAAAAGTCAATTCACTTTCTATCCCTTCAAAAGACTTTTGCGAATGCACCAAATGATGACCAATCAGATCACAGCTCAAGAGGAAAGACTTCCAAAGAAAAAGACAGAACCAAAGAAGAAAACTCAGTTCAGTCCATGAACCGTAAAACATCGAACATTTGACATGTTGTGAAAGTTAAACTGAAACAAATATTGAGAAAAATAAAAAAGATGGAGAAGCTAGCTGATTAGCTTGTACTATTGGAAAGAATAAGCAGTGACACTGTTATTGTGAGCAGCACAAAAAGCTCTTTTTCTGAAATTTTATAAAAGAAAAAAGTCTAGTGTGAAGATGTGAAAGCAGCCAAACATAGACACAGAGCTGTGAAGATGATGATGATGATGATGATGATGATGCTGATGGGGCTGTAATCTACACATGGAAACGAACCAAATCGTTTCAAGGACGCGCTTTTGACTAGTGAAAATGTGGCGTGTGAGAGAGCGAGAGAAAGAGAGAAAGAATTACCATTTCAAATGTATTATAATACGTTCCTATGGCATTCCTGAAGAAAACAAAGACTCTTTATTCTTATCAGTCTAATGCGCTGCTATAAAGGACATCATTAAAAACTCTACAGACGGGATGATGGTGCTTTTCCGATTTGTATTAGCTTTCCGCAGAGATAATTAAAATGTATTTGAGAACCGATTCGCATATTAACCCGCTACCTTGTGTTAGTAAATGATTTTTTTTTTTTTTTTTCTGAGGGAGGGGCTAAGGCGTTCTTTTAGCTGGAAAAACACTAACTAATGAGTTTTTTAAAGCCGGTTATTAGGATTCTGTACCATGCGGCTGTGCTCGAGGGCCATCCTGGATGGGGAAAATCCCACAGAATGGCAGGATGAGAAAAGATAAACAGGGACGAGTGGTTACGGAGAAAGAATGTCTAAGAAAACTTGAGCCGATCAACACTCGAGCCTTGCGATCACTTTTCACATTCGTCAGCGAGGGACAACGAAAAGATGTTACTTCGCTTGCTCGTTTCAGCTTGCTCTGTTTGCACATTCAAATGAGTCTTTTATTTACTTTCGCTCTCTAAACTCTTCGCTCGCTTCTATTTGAACACCTGCTGTTTTTGTCAGGGCCGCGCCGAGCCACAGAAAGCCGCAAAGCATTGTGGGTGCCGTGCAGCGCAACACAACACAACACGGCACAACAAGGAGCAGTCAAACAAAAGACTAATGGAATAATCAGTTCGGTATGATTTCACCTCATCATCTGCTGCATGCTATCAGACGACTCATTCTCCGGCTGCATTAATGAGGGCAGAGGTTTGCTTCTCTCCCTTTTTTTTCTTTCTTTCTTCACTTAAACGAATGTCACAACAACTGAAAAACAGATGCTTGGGTGAAATTAAGAGGCAATAATCAATGGATTTGGAGACAAAGACGACTAAGCGGAAAACAAAATAATAATAATAGAATATTTCGGTCTTGCTATGGTTAAAAAAAAAGATAATAAAAGTCATCTTTGGGGTTGATTTTACTTTTTCAACCTTTACACTGGGGGGGCACGGTGGCTTAGTGGTTAGAACGTTCTCCTCACACCTCCAGGGTTGGGGGTTCGATTCCCGCCTCCGCCTTGTGTGTGTGGAGTTTGCATGTTCTCCCCGTGCCTCGGGGGTTTCCTCCGGGTACTCCGGTTTCCTCCCCCGGTCCAAAGACATGCATGGTAGGTTGATTGGCATCTCTGGAAAATTGTCCGTAGTGTGTGAGTGTGTGAGTGAATGAGAGTGTGTGTGTGTGCCCTGCGATGGGTTGGCACTCCGTCCAGGGTGTATCCTGCCTTGATGCCCGATGACGCCTGAGATAGGCACAGACTCCCCGTGACCCGAGGTAGTTCGGATAAGCGGTAGAAAATGAATGAATGAACCTTTACACTGTACTACTGTGCTACTTTGTGTCCGCCTTTTGCCGCACGTTCCATTTCTCGGAATCGCATGTTACGCTGACTACACGAAACGTAAAGCAACTCAGTGTGTTACGAAATAAGCTTCACTGTATTTACTACATACCGTATAGAAACAGCCATTAAAGTGATTAAACATTAATGTACAAACCATAAACAGCTGCATTTAGACAACAGACATATCAAATCTCACTCACATTTGAACTCGTTAAATATTAATAATCCCCCCCCTCACACACACACACACACAGAAACACACACACACACACACACAGGCCCAAACATCTATTATGCAGCAAAACATATTCATTTTGTTTGTGTCGTTGGCATGTTTCCCTCTTCCTCATTTTCTTATAAATTATTCTGCAGTGTTTAACCCCTGTGTCAGATAACATACTGTACCTCTACCTTAATCCAGAAGTCTACCAGTGTCTGATAGTTTGTGATTTTCTGTCTGTACATTTTTAGTGTATTTCTTGATCAAAAAAACAGCAAAATGGTCCAAAAAAAAAAATTACCAAGCGAAAACCTTATACAATGTTCAGACAAAAGCGAGATGTTTGGTATTGTATTTGTTGACGTGTCACTGCATAAATTTAAAATATAAAAAAAAATTAAACCCTAATTGAAGAAATCATCATATCTAATTATAACCGCAAAAAATGGAACTGATGGGGGGCACGGTGGCTTAGTGGTAGGCAGGTTCGCCTCACATCTCCAGGGTCGGGGTTCGATTCCCGCCTCCGCCTTGTGTGTGTGGAGTTTGCATGTTCTCCCCGTGCCTCGGGGTTTCCTCCGGGTACTCCGGTTTCCTCCCCCGGTCCAAAGACATGCATGGTAGGTTGATTGGCATCTCTGGAAAATTGTCCGTAGTGTGTGATTGCGTGAGTGAATGAGAGTGTGTGTGTGCCCTGTGATGGGTTGGCACTCCGTCCAGGGTGTATCCTGCCTTGATGCCCGATGACGCCCGTGACCCGAGGTAGTTCGGATAAGCGGTAGAAGATGAATGAATGAATGAAAATGGAACTAATTTAGACTTAAGATTGTGTTGGTTGAGTTTTGTGGCTTGTTTCTTCAAACTCACAGGAAGAAGTGATTTATGGAAACTTGGAACTTATTTGAATTAATTTCTTTGCATTTTTTTTTTTTTTTAACGATCAACCGTTAAAATTCTCTCGGATCGGTGCTTTTGAATGAAAACTACGTCGAGAACAACATAGCTTGAATAATCCTAAAATGATATGACTATAAGAAAACCATGAAGTTCTACAGAAATCTTCGTGAGAGAACTAAAGCACAAAATTGAAGCTTTAAGATCTCAAAAACCTTTAACGAGGTTATTAAAATATACTTTACTAATCAAAATCATTATAAAAAAGAACATTGTTTCCTTCTGGACCTTCATTAGACTGTTTACTTCTGCTCTATAGCTTCAAGGTCATAAAAACGAAGAGTGCCATCATTAGTCCAATTATAATCTTCAGAAATGACTTAAATTACAGTAAAATTACTTTTGCACTCAAGCTGCTGATTGGAGCTGTAGATAAAATTATCTTTCGACAGTGAGATGTTTTGCTGTACTACTTAATTCTTAATTACAGTCTACGAATCACAGAAGCTCGCGCACGCCGCGCGGCAGTACGACCGTAAAGCTTAAAAAGGTTAAAGCCCAGACGGTTGTTATTATTCTACATATTCGAATGCATTTTAGCAGGATAAACACAGCAGATATAAAGTATACACAACACAGCCTGTAGAAAGGTTTTCCCTTGTTTTATTTGAAACATTTGTTAGGAAAAGCACTGGGAAAGACATCAGACCTTCTGGAATTAAGTACAGGGAAAGACTTGGTTAGTTTTACCAGAGGCTGTTGTCACAACTGGAGTATCACTTGATAGATCAACATTCCAGATCAGCCTTTTATTTCAACAATGAGATGAGATGAGACAAAGAAAAAGAAAAAGAACAAGGACATCCTAAACCTCGACTAAATGCTTTAGTGAATATATACAGTATAAATACATTGGGTTTTCCCAATAGTGAGCTTCTTCACTATGAGACTCTCTTGTCTGAGAAGAAAACATTCCGGACAAATCTCACAGGACGATTCGGTGACGCCGCACCCCCCTCGTTGGGAGGTTCGTTAGGTTGTATCTCAGGATTGTATCAGGACTTTAAGAACAGCTAATATAACTGTCAGGAAATGTCTAGTGCACAAACTAGGACTCACAATTAGTCCATGCACGCACACCACTTCACACAAAGATGGTAAACAGTCCCAGCTCAGAGCATGGGCTGCTGCTTCCGGGTGGTGACTGACATGCACGATAAGCCCCGCCTCCCCAACGCTCCCCATTCCTTTTTTCTCCTTTTGCTAATTTTTAATCAGAATGGTATAATATATAATATAATATTTAAATATAGAACAACAGATAAGACTTTACTCGAGGGTGGTGTTCATTTGTGCTACATAAAGTCTGCATTATCCCTTCATGACCACTGATATACATTTCAATTTGCACAGCCTTATTCCAACGGGTATCAGATGTTTATAAAGACACTTTGTCAATCATCACTTCTGCTGTTGTGTTGATCAAAACACCAATGTTTGTGTCACAATGGGTCAACTGTCATAAAGAGCTTATGTATGTTTCATGTAGCCCTATGAACACTGATATTACCAAAACTCACAGCCTAAAGACAGTTATTGAAATAAACCTTATGTGGGACATTATGTAGAATTTATGTCGCTCTATGAATGCAGCCCATACTTGTTAAAAAAACAGACACAATTATGTATGTTTAATGTAGCTCTATAAACAAAGTATTCTTTATGGCAGGTGCTGAAATAAACCTTTATAACGTACCCTATGTAGATTTTATGTCGCTCTATGAGCACAGCTCATACTTGTTGACTCAACTCGCTATGATTTATGAGTCTCTATGAGTGTTCATGTTGGTTTATGTCAGTGGTCTTGAAAGGCTTATGTAGGTGTCACACGGCCCTATGAACACTGATATAACAGTAGTCTTTATAAGAGTGATTGAAGTAAGTCTTTATAAATTCTGTAGGATTATGAAGATGTAGCTCATTCAACTCATACCTGCTGAAAAAGGGCTTTATAGAGCAGACCCCAACACCCAAAGCACTACTGTGGATAATATTGTTATTAGCTTTGAAGCATTTATAAATGTTAATGTTAGTTTATGTCATTGGTCCTTAAACAGCTTATGCGGGTTTAATGTAGCTGTAAAGTAGTGTTAGCGAATTGAGTAACATGATACTAATGTCTTAGCTCAACTGACCTGCTCCCTCGGTGGCCATCATTCATTTCGCAAGTGGAGAGAAAAAAAGGAAACAATGGAAATTTTTGAAATATGGCTTTGCTACATGAGTCACATTGGGCTTTATATTATATTCCCCACTCTTCCAGATTCAATTACATCCCTCAATGTCCTGAAACTCTCTCAGGTCAAACATTACAAGGGCAATAGCTTTAATCCACAATCAGGAACTGTCTCAACACTGCGCTGGCTTCTGTGTGTGTGTGTGTGTGTGTGTGTAATACTGTGCTGATATTTTATGCATGTTTTATGTTTCAGTGCATCTGAATATCTCATGCCGAGTCCTGATTGTCTGCCGATTGATCTCGGCTCTGTGGTGCGAGTCAATACGGCGTTATCGATTCACTTTTTGGTTTCTATTCATATTTAAAAACACCACTCGCAGCTGCTGGTTTCTTTGTTCGGTACTTTATTTTAATGCCTATGACCTCCGTTATAACTACAAACATCTTCTCGTGAACCCGCACCTTAACATTCTCATCCGTCTGCATGTTTGACCCAGATGTTAGCATGTTAAACAGTGTAGCAGTCAGCAATCAGTAGGGTTTAATAGGGTATGAAAAAATAAGCAAGTTGACTCCGTGGCATTTTACAGAGCGGTTTTCATGCCAGCAATTTCTCTAAAATATATATATATATATACACACTGGAACCATTCAAATTCAAACTCCATTTTATCCGACTCGCTCAGTTTACCGAGTTGCTGCAGACCATGACGATGGGAAATCATGATCATGTTTGCAAAATTATGCTAGTGCGGCTAATTAGAGGAGGTGAGGTTAAAGATGAGTGGCTACAACAGATGATCTCATCTGGATCGTGGTACCTGTCAGGCACAAATTAGCATAATTACTTTTATCAATGGAGATAATCAATAACATGGATGGAGGTTAGGTGAGTTGTGGAAGAGGCAGGACCGATGAGGTAATTCTGTGTCAAAGCCATTATTCCTACAATCAGTTCATGCTTTGCTTCACAGAGTTTTTTTTTGATTGTTTTAAGCCCCACCCTTATGACTAGCTTGGATCTGTCACTCAATGTTTTCCAAAAGTAAAACATTTTACTCAAAAACCATTAAGATGTGATTGTGAAATCTTTGGAGAAGATTTTTTGTAAGATGTTTTTGTAAGTTTGTACAGTAGACGTACTGTAAGTCAATTGCCATAAAGGGCTTATGCAGGTTTATGCACCTATAAAGTTAACAAAATAGACAACAGTTGATATTATTACCGTGATTGTATTATCCTCTGGAAATAATCCATTATACATTTTTGTATGCTTATCATGACACCATTAATAGCCTATATAAGGTTTATGAAGCTCTATAATCACTGTCTTCAGGTAAAGCATTGCCATAACCTTCATAGCTGAATTAACACACATATGCTGGTTAAAATATGCCTTTAAATGCATGTGTAGGCTTGTTGATTATAATTAAGGAATTATGTAGGTTTTGTGTAACCTTATAAACACCACCCAAGGGTAACAAATGTTACCAAGACTGACAGACATTATGACAGCTGATGCCTCATTTTTAAGCAGTTATAAATCCTTTATATATTTCTGCCAGTCATCGTGAGCTTATGTAGATTTTATGTAGCTCTATGAACACCAGGTACACAAGGGTTGACATAGTGTAATGTGACCCCAAAGTACCTGTTTTATGTAAACATCAAAAATCATACAAAATAAACTTTTAGAAGTACTTCTGAAAGTTTATGTCACTTGTCATAAAGAGATTATGTAGGCTCTATAAAAATGTTTATATTAAAGAAATTTAAAAACATCTTCTGAAGGTTTATGTCACTCGTCATGAAGAGCTTATGTAAGCTATTTAAAACCTATTTAATATTAAAGTCAATAAAATAAGCTGAAATAAGCTGTTATGAATTTTATATAATTTATGTAAGTTTAATGAACCTACAGGCTTGTTTTTTTTTTTTTTTGTAATCTGATCATAAACAACGTAGAGCTACACATTAGGACTCCTAGTGGTATATGCGAATATTGTACTTGAAGAACTTGGGTGAGAATATCAGTTTGTTGATCTGATTATAGATCTAATAATGCGGTTCTCAGAATGATCTCAGTGCTGCATTTACATCTGATTGCTTTTTATCCCCAGGAGAATAACTCCACACATTCCTCCAAGTTAAAACTCGCAGTAGCCTTGAAAAATATTGTAATATAGAAGAAAGAATGGACAGGAAAATCTTTCAGACACATAATACACCTATTTGAAATGTATAGCATACAGTATATTTATAGGATATATGACTACAAGTGTGACTCTCTCATCCTGGAACCACAATAACATTACATCCCAAGTTCATCTAGGACAAGGATCGATAGAGAGAGAGAGAGAGAGAGAGAGAGAGAGAGAGAGAGAGATGAGCACTTCATTTGATTTCCGTTCATCTTTCTGAAGAGAATGTGATATGATTTGAAGGTCACTTCCTCTGTGTAAGTGTGTTAGTCTAGTTTCAGTATCGAGTTCATGTGTGAGTGCCATCGACTTCAAGCCCGAACACAATTTCATGCTTTTATTTTAATTCCTGTGCTACACATAGAACATAAATTCTGCACGCTTAAAGCCTCAAACTCCCAGGAGCCATCAGCGTGTCCAGATGTACCTCACGTTGCTCGCATTTGCAAGTACTTAATTTTCCTATTAGTTCCACTGTAGCTACCGAATGTGATTTGAAAGAAAATAAGACGCAAAATAAAGTCTGGAGGTTTGGTTTTAACGGAAAAATCCACGTCGTACTAAGAAAACCCAAAACAAAACATCCACATCTGCTTCCTCTCGAGCACAATCTCCATCTAAAGAGCTGCAGTTTGAAACGTGATCTCCGATGCCCGAGCTTATTTTCCTTTCAGCGCTTGATCATTCTGCCAATGATGAACGTTTTTCAGATACCGCAAATAGAAGTACAATTGATGTAGCCATGGCAACGGTTATCATCGTTGCAGTATCGCAAAGGAAGTTCAGGAACTTACAGAAGACAAAAACAAAAGCAAACAGACAAAACACAAGGCCTCTGGGCTAACGTGACAAGTTGTTTTGTTGTGTAGATACAGTCAGGATTATATAGAACGATTGTACGTCAATTACGGCTACGTTTCGCGAATCAGCGGGACCGAAGCGAGCTGCGAGTAGGGCGTGGTCATGTAAAGCAGTGTTTGGACAGGTGTGAAACAAGTGTTGACATTTAAGCTTGAGGAAATACGGTATTATTTTCACTCCACAATACACAAATCAAGCCAACACAATTACCTTTAAAATCGATACTTTAGCATACAAATAAACATCACTAGCCATTACGTTGCTAACTTGCTGAGATCCTTCAAGACAACAAACAAATCTGAATATTTTAAAGATGCAGCTTGTAATATACAACTATATTCGATTGCACTTTAAAGACTCGGAGGAAAAGAATTTTTGGAAAATTCTAGAAAATTCGAGCTAGAAATGGATTCCGGCGAGAACGTGGTCGATACAAGACGAGTCAGAAAATCAAAAAGGTACATGTAAAAAAAATCTATTCTGACAAAGGGGCGGAGCTCAGTTCAGGGCCAGAAAAATGTAACTGCAAGATAAATCAAACAGACAAATTAAAGTAGTTCTTTTGAAAAAAAAAATGATATAATAAACATAGTTAGTGGAGTGATATGGCGGTTATAGGTAGTACTTTTAAAACCCAAATTATTAATTAACCACAATCGTGGTTTCGTGCATTTTATGTTTAATGGTATGTGTGAGAGAGGTTTGAACAGTGAATAGTTAAATATGTGTAAGTTTTTATTTTCAATAAAAATACTTGAATATTTTAGATATTTTTGTTTTCTTGTTCTAATTTTAGTGCTTGGAACAATTAGCTTTGAGCTGAAATGACTTTAGAAATAGTCTGTAAAGTTCTGACATTCTGTTTTATTATAATTAGTAGTATTAGCAGTAGTTTTAGCAGTAAACCACTATTTACACATCAGATTTGTTTTATTAAGCTGGTTGTTGCAAATAAAAAATTGACCTGTTATTAACCCTTTTATTAAGTACATCAATATATTTTTATATTATTTTTTTTTTCTCCCTGTAGCTTTTAGATTAGCTGAATGTTTTCCTCACTGATTTCTTTCCCAGGTTAAAGTTCAACCTGAAATGTAAGAGTTACTAGTTATAAAGCAAACAACTGCTATCTTGTCAAGGAACCAAAGCCAGATAGTAGTGATAGTCTAGTAGTGTGGAGTGTATGATGAAATAACAGCAGCTGTGTACATGTGCGCGCACACACACACACATACACACACAAACACACACACAGAGAGAACAGAGTTAGGAGATTAACCCCTGCCTGCCTGAGCTAAGACAGAACAGAGTGCTGCTATAGCCTCAGGAAAACCATGTGTGTGTGTGCGTGTGT
This sequence comes from Tachysurus vachellii, assembly GCF_030014155.1. Lineage (NCBI taxonomy): Eukaryota > Metazoa > Chordata > Actinopteri > Siluriformes > Bagridae > Tachysurus > Tachysurus vachellii. Next base: position 13,941,588 of record NC_083482.1, on the reverse strand, counting down.
GTGTGTGTGTGTGTGTGTGTTTGGCCTTCTGAATGGGTGTTTTGTTTGCCTTTGTGCTGCAGTAACAATGAATGTGTGTGTGTGTGTGTGTGTGTGTGTGTGTGTGTGTGTGTCAGTGTGTTTGACAGTGTGTGTGTGTGTGTGTGTGTGTTGGGCCATTTAGGTGTGTGTAAAGAAGATCAGTGGGTGTAAACACCTCTGTAATTTACCATCTCTGATGCTTGTCACCTCATTTCCTTTTTTATTCTTTTGCTTTTGTCACAGGAGCGCGAAACCTCGTGACACAATCAGATCATTGTTGCAGGATTCCTCCTCTTCTTCACCGTAATACACTGTAAATAAATCGGCTGCAGCTGCAAAAACCCATCCTCATCCTCATCCTCATCATCATCATCCTCATCACTGCCATCATAATCATTATTGTCATGTCAAAAACACAAAGGATGTTACGGAGCCCGGTTGGGTGGCTGAACCCAATCTGCTCCATTTGTTTACGGTGTATTTATGATTTGTTTAATATGGTTTGCTGAACATAGAGAAGTGCTACCACACTGGGTTTCTGAGGCAATTTGTCATGAGTGTGTGTACACATTTGCCATCTGTTAGTACAAACTCACACACACACACACACACACACACTTCCTGACACAAAGTCCAGTGGGGTTGCCATGGCGAGAGCGAGGCACAAAGAGAATCATCCATTCTTGCATAACTGAATGAAGCTTTTCATCAGACATGGAGGTGGGGGAGAAATGTGTGAGAGAGAAAATGAGAGAGGGACAAAGAAAGGGACAGAGAGAGAGTGAACTAGAGAAGGAAAGAGAAGACTAGAAATGCTGACAAACACCAAACTCTGGCCAAACTCCACTGAGGGAAATGCTGTCTCATTATTTACATTAGTGTTAGTCCTGTTATCTCAGTTAAACAGCTCCAGATCTTTCTCTAGGACAATAAAAAGTGCTTAAATTAAACACACACACACACACACACACACACACACAGACAGTCATATGTAGGGATTGTCTTGGATTTTATTTAAGGGGAAAAAAAACTTCCCAAAAGACCTTTCAGTTCTTTTGAGAGCAAAAGAGAGAGTGAGAGAGAGAGAGAGAAAGAGTGAGAGAGAGAGAGAGTGAGAGAGAGAGAGTGCTTTCAGTTTTCAACATGATGCTTGATTTACCATTTAATGATCTTTGTGTTCCTTCTGTCAAACCTTTCTGTAGATACTTCGTTCTGCCGAGCACTAATGGAGTGAGCACTTGACATCATTGTAAAACCACAATAAAAACATAACCAGTCCCACTAATGGTCTCCGCATGCCTGCGAGGCCAATGTGTCAGCTCCGACTCGCCCTTTTTTTCCCCGACGTTGTTTTAAAAAGGCAAGCCAACTAAAATCTAACGAAGTACCGACATCTCAGATACGTCTCACAGCCCATGTTTAAGACCTGAGTACAAGTTTAAAAAAGAAATCCTCAAAATCCTTCAAGAAACCTACTTAAAAGTAAAAACAACACCACCACCATCACCATAACCAACAACAACAACGTGATCTTCTTAAACAATGTAGGCATGTGTTCGTTTAAGCCTTTCAGAAGTGGGCGCTTTTTTTTCTTGTAAATTTGCCTTGACTGCTACCACATGTGCAGCCTGTCTAAAGTGTACGCTCGAGCCCAAACCGCACTCATTACAGAGCGGAGAAGCGGCCAATCAGCAGCCGAACGTCAAAACCAAACTGCAAAACTAGCCGTAAAGCCGTAGCTCAGGGTCAGCTGTAATAAAAATCTATAAATGCTGAAATTAAACAGTTAGCAAGATCTAAAGAATGTGAGTGAAATGAAAAGTTACAAATGATTAAAAAAAGAGTTAGCACTTGTTTTTTTTTTTTTCATCTTCTTCATTCCCATATGAATATCAGGCAAGATCTGAGCTTCTGATAAGAATGTACTAATTCTCAATGAGTGCACAGGCTTAAGTTTTCCCACTAAACCATGATGGCTAGCCTGATTTCCTCCAAATTACTCCGACCGCCTCGTTTCCTTCTTTTGATGCCCAGATTATGAAAGTTCACTCGGTGTTCTTAGGTTGCTACTTTTATTCTCTAATCCAATCGTCCACCATTAGCCAAAGCTTCATTAGTCCAGAGGCTAATTACAGTTCTGGTTGGACTATAGATTTAAAGTGATCTGTGAAGGACGCATTGGGTTTACTTTTTCGGAAAAAAGGAGAAGCTGAATAACCGGTGTGAGTTACAGACTACCGAAGGCTGTGATTAAAAGTAAATGATCAACACGACTTCACGACTGGAGTTAATGCCGTCTTAGAAAACGCTTCACAACAGCATGGCTATCGTTAATAAATAAAAGTATTTATGGCCCGTCAGCTGGGATTACAGGCATGTTTATTCACTGGCTATCAAAGTGAGTGTATAAAATTCAGATTATCATAAGTATAAATAATTTTTTTATTATTTCATGTCATTTTACACTATTGTGAAATTAGTGCTGAAATGACACAAAACAGAACTTCCTAAGAAATTGCAGCAAAACATTTTTGTTTGTTTTATAGTAATATTATCTGCATTGGTATAAATCTAAGGCTGTAAGGAAGTTCTTATAAGTTGGACTAGAAAAGGGGACTTACTTTGCCCTTGTATACTCCATGTCCATGATATGTGTTCTAGTTTTCTATTAAAATACTTTCTGGAAATGAGAAATGTTTGAAAGCACAAGCAAAAGCTATTTTTAGTTACCATAGCTGCAGATAAACACGTTTGTGAAGCCAGCACAATGACCCAATGACTATAATTTAATAACAAAGACGTTAAACTGTTTGTTCTAACCACAGATAACCCAGCAATGCTCCTACCTCCTCATGCACATATATATATATATATATATATATATATATATATATATATATATATATATATATATATATATATATATGCTGTTTAAATAAAGGCAAATGATTAGGTTTCTTTGCATGATGCAGTTCACTAAGTTAGGCACTGATAGTCTGTTGTATCACAACACAAAACGTGCTTTGTTAAACAAGGTGGTATCTAGAAGGGTTGCAGAGAATTAGAAAAAAAGAAGTTTTAAAAATTTTACCAACTGTTTGGGAATTTCAGTGCTGGCTGTGAAAACTTTAGTGCCCCAAAAGCAACATTTACACAATACCCCCCAGGGCAAAAAATCACACACAAGTGGCTGAAAAACGAAAACATTCCAATCGTATCATTGTATAATGATGTCCATGGTGTGGTGGAAAGGCAGGAGCAAAGCGCACAATCCGTGCATTGTCCCGTAACGCGCGAGCTCGGCTTTTGTCTCGAACGCTCGCATAACAACTGCTTTAGAAACAACGCGCGTGCAAATCGCTTGTGAATGAACGAGCGCCGCTTAATCCAACGTGACACTCTTAATTACGGGTTGGATGTGTTTTCAGCTCCCCTAGAACTCCCTAGTTCTATCAGCCAGCATCTATCCAGCTCTCCGACACGAGTAAAAAATATATAATGATTGCAACTTCTACATAAATTGTCCTTTTTTTTTTTTTTTGCATAAGGATCTGTGCGTTCTTGCGCGCACCTGCTCCATTGAGATGTTCGTTTACTCCACACACAATCCCACCGAAGCAAGACGACAGACTGTTAAGCTGTCTTCTTACTCTTTGCTTAAAAGCATATAATATTCGTGGATAGATTTATTTTCCTTTAAGATCCGACAGATTTATTGAACCCTTGCAATATTGCACGCGCGTTACGCATCATAACAAATGAAGGCTGATGCATGAACACGGAACGGTCATGTGCAATGTCATTTAAGATGAGTATGTTAATAAAAAACGGTGCATTGTTATGCCACAAGGTGCAAAGGTTTATAAACAAAATAAGAAAAAGTCAGTAGAAGTGCGCACAGGCGCAAAAGCAACTTTGTGCATTTGGTGGATTAAAAGCATCCTGTCTCACCTTGTTGTAGCTGTAGTAGCCAGAGCAATGGGAGAAATCCATGTTCTGTGGATCTCCGGGAATGGAAGTCCCCCCTGAGGACGGATAAAATCGTACATCCATGTTTTTCCTCTTTGGAACAGCGCAGCTGCACTGCGACCAGTTTGTGTTTCTTTCCGCTGCCTTTTTTTAAATTTACAATCCAGAAGGAAGGCTGGAAGGTGTAGTGTCGCCAAAAGAAATAAGCAAGTGATTAAATTTAAATAGTGGGGGAAAAAAAAGTTTTTCGTAATCCCGGGCTTTGGTTCACCTCGAGGAGGTGCGGAAAGTGTCCGGGTCTCGCGCGCGCGCGCTCGGAGAGGTGCGGGGCACAAAAGAAGGCAAAACACCGACAACACACACAGCGTTAAAGCAAAGTGCAAACCGTGTGTGTGGTGTATGTGTGTGTGTGTGTGTGTGTGTGTCTGTGTGTGTATGTGCTTTACAGCCAGTCCTTACACAGCATCAGATTCAAATGAAATGCATCCGAGTCCAAAGTTTGCCTAATCTAAAAAATAATCAAAACGACTCCTTTCCATAAGGATATTTCTCTCCGTCACCATTATCCTTTACTGTCTTTTTGTTTCCTTATTATCAGCTCTTCAGGTCTCAGAGAAAGAAAGAAAGAAAAAAAAAAATAAAACTTCCGAAGTGCAGTTTACAGATTAATTACGCCGCTGGGTTTCAGGGGATCAGAGATAACCAATAGTCTCCTTGTTAACATCAGCCTACATCAAGCTGTGTGTTTTTAAGCGTAATGAAGAAGCAGAGCGTGCGGCCAACCGCGGCCACGCCCCGTTTCCACATAACCACGCCCACTGGGTAGTAACAGTGAGCTCGTGAAACCAGGGCAGCAACTTAAAGCCCTGTAGGTTGGATGATTTCAGGGATTTAAAAGCTGTGCAATATAAAACATATAGAGGAACTTCACACCTTCTTACACCTGAGGGTTGCGTTTGGAATTGCGTTGAAGCGGCATTACAGTTTTCAGTTTTCTTGCCCATATGTGTATATGTTCTGTGGATGTTTTAACACTGATGCTGTCCTGTGCTGATATTTTGCTGTTTTAATGGTGATACACCAAGTTTATGTGGCAAGGTGGTTTGCTATAAAACAGCAGGGAGGATTGAAAACATACTTCTCCGATTTTGAGAGATCTGCATAAAACAAACAACCAAAAAAAAAAAAAAAAACACTAAAACCTAACATATGCTTGCTATTGCTAGAAGTCATCAAATGATTTGCATATTTGTTCAATTTTGACAATTATTTGCATATCAATAGCATTTACTGAAGGCACTTCTACAGATAAAATGGTAATCAATGATTGGCTGTTGGAAAAAAATGGTGGTCAGTGATTGGTCATTGGAAGCAACAGTGATTAGGTATTAGGAACAATGGTGATTGGTTGTTAGGAACAACAGTGATGATTGATTGGGTATTAGGAACAATGGTGATCAGTGATTGGTTGTTAGGAACAACACTGATCATTGATTGGGTATTGAGAACAATGGTGATCAGTGATTGGTTGTTAGGAACAACTTTGATCATTGATTGGGTATTGAGAACAATGGTGATCAGTGATTGGTTGTTAGGAACAACAGAGATCATGGATTGGGTATTGGGAACAATGGTGATCAGTGATTGGTTGTTAGGAACAACAACAGTGATCATTGATTGGGTATTGAGAACAATGGTGATCAGTGATTGATTGTTAGGAAAAACAGAGATCGTTGATTGGGTATTGGGAACAATGGTGATCAGTGATTGGTTGTTAGGAACAACAGTGATCATTGATTGGGTATTGGGAACAATGGTGATCAGTGATTGGTTGTTAGGAACAACAGTGATCATTGATTGGGTATTGGGAACAATGGTGATCAGTGATTGGTTGTTAGGAACAACAGTGATCATTGATTGGGTATTGGGAACAATGAGTCAGTAAAGAATTAGGCAAATCAAGTCCAAGATATTCATTTACATCAGCTCAGGAAAATGTAACACATTAAAGACTTATAACTAAATTATACACAAATTATATTAGACACAATCTAACTGTTATTTTAACAATTGTTAGTGCCAAAGCACATCACTGCATGCTGTTCGCATGAAAGTGTAGAAGGAAACTGAAGCTAACATGCTGAAATATTCCCAGTTTACAATTTCCTTACATTTACACTTGTGGTGTTCATCTGTGTCCAGCTATATTTGTATTAACACATTAGGTGCTGTTTAACTCTGCAACTATTAATTCAACCTTGTAACACGTTCAGACCCATTTTTAAATAACTCAACCCTGAGGAATCTACTGTGTACAATGTTGCACTTTGCTTTATGGGATTTTGTATTATATTTAACTGACGTGGTCTATTTACATGATAATCCTGGCTTTGCAAATCCGAGGTGATTATTTGCATGTGAATCAGTCGTTTCCTCTTCCGCCTTTCCAAAGAACCTAGACACTGTTGTTAATGCAGAATGTCTACCTGAATGCTTATTAGCTTTACGATAACCTATTCGACACTAGTTGAAAACCACCCAGACTGTAGGTAGTAAATTAGCTTTGGTTTAGTTCAGCTTACAAGTTAGATATGTCATTCTCATTAACACATTAACACTAACTTGTTAGGTGGGGAATCCTGAGAAAGAGTCCTGTGAATTTAGCATAAATTTAATATAATCCTGAGTCAAAGAAGAGAGCTAGCGAAAGAGAGAGACCTCTTGCTAATCAAACGCTGTCTTAGTTGTAATAGGTTGATTTCATTCCCTAATGTGGCCACAAGGGGCAGATAAATGAAATGTAAGCAGCATAGGGGTGATTATCATTTTATAATCTCACTGGGGTAAAGCAGACCTTCTCTATCAGGTTATAACAGAGTGGTACGAGTCACAGTAATCGTTACGCGTCCAAATAATCTAGCAGATTTTTTTCTGTCCAAAGAATTTTTTTGCAACTAGAGACTTTTTTTCAGACAGTGAGCCATTTTATGACTGTAGCATTGATTCATTTTATGAACAACATTCAACTGTTCAAATGTTAATCACATAAGTTGTTATTAGAATTGCAAATTCATATAAAAACAATTCAAAATATATTTCTGAAGCGACTGTTATTTTGTTTTTAGGTTTGTATGCTTTAGATTAAAAACTTCACGACGTCCTTTGGTCCAGAATTAAATAATCAGGATGATTCAACCTGATTGAACGAATCATATAATAACGGTTATGTTCATAGTAGCTAATAATGGCTATAAATACAGCAGTAGCCCACTCAGATCGAGTCGACATGAATAACAATAAGGAGAAAAAGGAAGTAGAAAATGAATTTAACAATAACAATTATGTTGTAAGAAATAAACCACAATGGTGTTATGAGTGATATTAAAATAATCAACAATGTTTAAAACCAAAAGTTAATCATTTTCTTATAACACCTCGTCCCAAAGTCTTTTATTTCTATTCAACCCCAAACGTTTTTATTTTATTGGTAAAATAGACTTTATACTTTTGTAATGTAATGCTGTGGAATGTTCTGGAATGTCCCAGTCGTTCCCTCACCAGTTTCTCTATTTTCCTTCTTGTTGATGTTAAAAAGATAAAAGAATAGCAGGTTGTCATTCATTCATTCATTCATTCATTTTCTATGCCTATCTCAGGCGTCATCGGGCATCAAGGCAGGATACACCCTGGACAGAGTGCCAACCTATCACAGGGAACACACACACTCTCATTCTCTCTCACACACACACACACACTACGGACAATTTTCCAGCGATGCCAATCAACCTACCATGCATGTCTTTGGACCGGGGGGAGGAAACCAGAGTACCCGGAGGAAGCAGGTTGTCATGTTACTAAGAAATTCAAGACTTTCCCATAGAGGACTATCTACAGCTACATGTGTTACAAAGCATTGACACTAGAGACTCCACTTACGGGAAACTCTGAGCTATAAAAAAATAGTTGCAGTCAGCATCATTGTTTGATCTGCTGTTATAGACAATTCTGACCAATCAGAATCGAGAATTCATCAGCGTTCACTAAAACGGGATCAAATTGAAAGAATAAATCTGGATAAAAAAGGATATTCCTGCAATTATAATAATTGCCTTCGAACTCTGCGTCTAAACAAGCAGTCAAGATTTACTGCGCATCTGTCAGGAATAATACAGAAACGTGTATTAGCGTTTGTTTTAAAGTACAGTAAATGCATTAACATGTCAAAATCTAGACAGTGAAAAACGCCTGATGAAATGAAATGAGACGTCTGAGGCTTTGGGGATGAGTATGTACAGTACTGTTCTGGAAGAACATATTTGCTTGAACTGTTTACTAGCCAAAGAAATCAATTCCACATCTCCTCTGCCAATTCGCAAGTCAAACTCTGCCACAAATATAATATTTACAATGAGACTCCCAGTTGTTCTAAAGCCTGTATGCAAATCTGCAGGACTCTGTGACGGGGGAGTAAAACTCAGACGTTACAGCAGAAAGCATTGATGAGTCATGACATCTGGAAAGGATTACTGTATGTTTGAAGAAAGCCAACGGACACCTATAACTCACGCCGCCTGTTTCCAACTGTGAAATCGGGATCTTTTTTTTTTTTTTTTTTTTTCTTTGGTGTTAACAGTGTTATAACAAATTCTAATTCTTTACTGACTGATCTATAAAGTGATAAGATTTATATTTCTCGACCTGATTCGTCTGAAGGTTAATGTTCTGAATCCCAACTGCAAATCACTGCAGTATTAGATAGATTTTATCCAATACACTAAATATAAAAGCAACACGAACAAAAAAAAAAAAACTACGTAGAAATATGTCAGCTGACTCGTTTTTACAGAGAAACACTTTAATAATAAGTTTGGGATGGTTTGCTTGTCACTAATGGTGCTCGTTTTTAATGTTTTTAAATTTGTTAATTTAAGAACAAAAAAAGTTGTAAATGTTTTATTTATGTAGTAAAGATTTTCAGACACTTTGTAATTCTGCTTCTTCAACATGTTAGTATTACTTTAACAGCAAGTTTTTAGTTATATTAATAGAATCAGATCAATTCAGCTTGATGTTATTTATAAAAAAAAAATTATTAAATTTATTAAAAAGTTTGTTTGATTTTGTGTTTTTGCAAAATCGTGAAATCCTGATGGATTGTTTTTGTTTTTTTTAGGCTAAGAAGAAATTTGTTTGTTAAAGATTTGTATAATGAGCATATTAATGTTCATAATTGGCTGAATTCTAGCTATAATTACAGCAATAATCCAGTAGTTTTTCTTCTTTTTTTATTGTTATGGCTAAAAATGTAAGATTTTACTAAGATTTTTTTTCATTAGTGTTTTGTGCTTTTTTGCAGAAAACTACTTGAATTGACCAAAACTGAAAGCACAAGTTTCGAGTATTAAACCCCTACCACTGAGGACATGTAATTACTTTCTATGATAGCTGTACTCATGTTCGATGTGTGAAGAAGTTAAAGTTTTGCCCGTGGATGTTTTGTTAATTTCAGAAAAAAATTAACTTTTCAAATCATTTAGTTTCATTCAGTATCAAGATACTTTTCAGACCCTCTGCATTAATTAGCTTCATTTATATATTCATTGTGACTTGTATTGTTCTGTTGTTTTAACGACTAACAAAGTTTAAGCTTTGCTCTGGTGAAGTTTTCTGATATGAAGTTTCAGCTTGAGGGGGGCACGGTGGCTTAGTGTTTAACACGTTCGCCTCACACCTCCAGGGTTTGGGGTTCGATTCCCGCCTCCACCTTGTGTGTGTGGAGTTTGCATGTTCTCCCCGTGCCTCGGGGGTTTCCTCCGGGTACTCTGGTTTCCTCCCCCGGTCCAAAGACATGCATGGTAGGTTGATTGGCATCTCTGGAAAAATTGTCCATAGTGTGTGATTGTGTGAGTGAATGAGAGTGTGTGTGTGTGTGCCCTGCGATGGGTTGGCACTCCGTCCAGGGTGTATCCTGCCTTGATGCCCAATGACGCCTGAGATAGGCACAGGCTCCCCGTGACCAGAGGTAGTTCGGATAAGCGGTAGAAGGTGAGTGAGAGTGATGAGTGAAGTTTCAGCTAAGGTTTTTCGGTTGTGTCCCAAGTTGAAATTTTGCTTCTTCTCAGCTTTAAAATCTGGTGAGGAAACAACTGTCTAACTGTTGGAACCGAAGTGATAATTTGTTTTGTGGACTCATTACAATATTAAATGTAGCAATAAACAGAAAAAAAAGTCTGTTTGTTTGTTCTGTATGTTTTGTTCAGTAGTCAGATTTGTTGGCATGTCGCTGCGGTATAATAAAACGAGGAATAAAACACTTCAGCATGTAATGTTAAAGGAAAAGGATTCATTGCATTGGTTGTCAGTTTATTTTCATTTTGAAACCAAAAATCTAGACAAACAGAGGTTTTTGCCCCACATTAGAAGCTGGAGATTTAATAATAAGACTCTTCTCACGAGTATGTGAAGAAATCTACCAGGGAAGATAAAGGAAATGAAAGCAGCACAGGGGTGATTATCATTTCCTAACCTCACTGGGGTAATAACAGGTTATAACAGAGTGGTACGAGTCACAGTAATCGTAAGTGTCCAAATAATCTAGCAGATTTTTTTTTTTCTGTCCAAAGAATTTTTTTGCAACTAGAGACCTCTTTTCAGACAGTGAGCCATTTTATGACTGTAGCATTGATTCATTTTATGAACGCAATCCAACCGTTCAAATGTTAATCACATAAAGTGTTATTAGAGCTTAGTGAAGATTTGAAACCTTAAGTAACTCCTCAATTCAGCATGACAATTATTAATATTTGTTTTTATTCCCTCCAAGATTTCATGGAGATTTTTGTGATTTTTTTTTTGTAATTGTTGCGTTTTTTAAAAATTTCTGGTGCAAGCTTCAGAGTTGTTTGTGCTTCAGTGTTGTTGTTGTTGCTTTTTTTTTTTTCCTGAAAACCACTTGAATTGGTGAAATCACAAACACGGGATTCTTCATTTAAAGTTAAGTAATGACACACATATAATTTATTTCTACGGTAGCAGTACTCGTGTTTTGACGCACGTTATCGAAGTTAACTAAATGCCTGTTGTGATGATGAGAGCGAATAGATCTACCAAGATAAATCTGTCTCATACATTTTAACAGCTAATTTGCTACATTTTTCTATTTTATTTCCGATGAAAGTGTGGGTGAATGCGTGTAAACTGGCAACCTATCTCAGGTGTATTCCCAAGATAGTATCCAGATTGACTTCCTTCCTCACCAGAATAAAGAGCTTACTAAAGATAATGATTAGCTATTGCTAGTACAAGGGGGCATGGTGGCTTAGTGGTTAGCACGTTCGCCTCACACCTCCAAGGTCGGGGTTCGATTCCCGCCTCCACCTTGTGTGTGTGGAGTTTGCATATTCTCCCCGTGCCTCGGGGGTTTCCTCCGGGTACTCCGGTTTCCTCCCCGGTCCAAAGACATGCATGGTAGGTTGATTGGCATCTCTGGAAAATTGTCCCTAGTGTGTGAATGAGTGTGTGTGTGTGCCCTGCCATGGGTTGGCACTCCATCCAGGGTGTATCCTGCCTTGATGCCCAATGACGCCTGAGATAGGCACAGGCTCCCCGTGACCTGAGGTAGTTCAGATAAGCGGTAGAAGATGAATGAATATTGCTAGTACAATATTCTCAGTTGGAAATAAAAGGCATTTCTGAAGCAGCTCTGTTGCACCAGTGATGTAGGAACATTTCCAAAAGTAAATAAATAATCCAAACTCACAGAAACTTATTGGATTTTTCCTAAAACCATATTCCAAAAAAATGTTCAGTTTACTTAAAAGCATGAGCTGGGTGAGCTGCTCAGATGTCTCGTGACGCTAATATAACACAGTCTCGTTCGGTTCGATACCCCTGGTCTGGTCCTGTTTTCTCTCTCACTTCAGCCAAAGTCAAGAGCGAATGAATGATTTAGTCTGTGATTTTGTGCCACCACTACGAGACCCAAGGTTTAATTAAATAGCTCAGGATCATATTGAATCTCACAAATGAGAGCAAATCCCTAATAGCATTCTAATAACCAGAGGATATCTCCTCCACTTTGGGCTCTACATGCTATATTACATCTATGCCATTTGTAGTGGTGCCAATTTTATCCTAATATTTTCCCTATGTAGCTTTCATACTTATAGCCATTAAAAAAATCTCAATTGCTGTGTCTTAATTGGTAGGAATCGAATCTGTTCAGTAGGGTCCAGGTTACGTATTATGATATTATAAGGATTGCTACATATTAGCAGCACTTTAGTCCATTTCTATAGAGCTGGAAATGAGAAAGGGCTCGATACGGGCTAAATGTATTCCATCCATTAAAAAAGAAAAAGAAAAAAAAAAGTCATGCTGGGAAACGTGTGATAATTCATGTTTCACTCCAACGCTATCGCTGTGCTGAGTAAATATTACACCGTCGAGCCAGAAATGTAATTGTAGTTCTTATCTTCTTGTCAAAATGTGTAGCTGTGTGAAGCTGGTATTGTGCACTGTATACACTAACACACTGTACTCTGTTACACACACACAGAAACACAATCACAGAAAGAAATTATTCTCCAGCTCTAAATAAGCCATATGGTGTTATTGTATCGGATATGTTTGGTTATGAATACCCAGTTGCTGCGATGCGAATTAGCACCTTTGATTCACTGTTGTTATTTATTTCCGTACGTAATGCTGTTTGGCTGCACAGCGAGGATTGTGTGTGTGTGTGTGTGTGTGTGTGTGTATGGGGGGGCAATGAATTAATTTCCTCTCCGAGGGTTTGGTGTCAGTGTTGGAGCAGGAATGAATTATTCCGCACACACACAATGTGTCATTTCCTCTCTGCCGGGCCGCATTGTCACCATTTGGTAACCTGAAAACAAATTATCATCCGCTGGCACGAGTTCAGATTCAATTAAAGCAGCCTGCAGTAATTATGTGGAGGAATAAAAGAATAATAAATGCAAAATAATTTATTAACCTAATAATCTTTATTTATGCATCCCTTGTATTACGTGATCTCTCCATTGCGGTGGGAAATTAGACCGCACGGCTGCCGATGCACAGAGACGACGGATGAAAAAGATCTTTGTAGCTCCACACAAATAGAGCAGGAATTTAACTCTAGTTAGAACAGATAAGATTTCATTGCTTGGGCATCTTCGCTGAAGATGAAGTTGAAAAATACTGTTTTTTCTTGCATATAATTAATCGTGGAAAATTAATTAAACAGGGCAAATAAATAAATAAAATAATAACAATTATTATTATTAAATAATAAAAATATTAATAAAAAAAAATAATAATATTAGGGGGGCACGGTGGCTTAGTGGTTAGCACGTTTGCCTCACACCTCCAGGGTTGGGGGTTCGATTCCCGCCTCCGCCTTGTGTGTGGAGTTTGCATGTTCTCCCCGTGCCTCGAGGGTTTCCTCCGGGTACTCCGGTTTCATCCCCCGGTCCAGACATGCATGGTAGGTTGATTGGCATCTCTGGAAAATTGTCCCTAGTGTGTGATTGCGTGAGTGAATAAGAGTGTGTGTGTATGCCCTGCGATGGGTTGGCATTCCGTCCAGGGTGTATCCTGCCTTGATGCCCGATGACGCCTGAGGTAGGCACAGGCTCCCCGTGACCCGAGGTAGTTCGGATAAGCGGTAGAAGATGAATGAATGAATAATAATATTAATAATAATAAATGACAGACTTTTCCATCAAAACATGATCGATAAACTCTGGATCCAGGAACGTCGTGGATCCAGAGCTTATCCTAGGAACCCACTCTGTAATAACATGAAAACGCACCTTGAATGGTACACACACATTCACACACTTAGCAATGCTAATACACCTATTGCCTTTTTTTATACTTTTGAAGGACCAGAGATTGAGAAAAGATGCGAAACTCTTGATATACAGACAGTAATGCAATCTCAGGATCATGGCATTGCTCCTCCGATGCCAGGCAGTGTGTATCATATTACCACAATTCCATATGATAGTAGGATCATTCTGCTGTAAATAGTTTATACTTGGCCAGGCATCGGTGTCCTGTTTGTCCCATTTTGAGAGAAAATACAGCATTGTGTTTCCAATTGGAGCATGACATGAGCATGACAGCTGTATAGAAAATCGTACTAGATTCAAGAAAAACACCCCCCCAAACCACCACCTTTCCATCATCTCCCCCACTACAGCCTGTTCTCCTCTACCTCTAGGTTGAATTCAGTCATAATGGAAAAACTGAGGTTAGTTCTTACATTTAATAGATCCAATTCTGGGATGTTGTGATGAAAATCAGGAATCTGGAATCTGACCACACCCCAGACACCACAAAAAAACAACACACACACACACACACTAACACACAATCAAAAAGCAACTAGTCGTCTTGATCTAACTTACCTGATAAACCTCACGTCTTCCAACATTTACAATAACGATTCACGTTATTTAGACGGAGGTTGTGACGGAGAATCCAGAGCGTATTCCAGGGAATATACATACTGTACAGAACATTCCTGGGATTCCACTGACCAATTACTAAAGATGACCGAAAGACCAAAATAGAGAACCATTTCATAACATTAAAGGTAACTACAGTATTAAGCAAACAAGATCCAGTTTAGAATGGAAACAATACAGACCACGATTGTGGCTGATTATTTTCTGCTAACGGCTCAACCTTTAGTGTTTGATTCCTTGCACATCAAAAATCACATAGATGTGGAGTAAACCTTTAATTCTGTCTGAGATGACACGATTATTGACTCGGACTCGGACAAAGATAGCACTTAAAGATAGGTAGGTCACTGTTTACACGTCTGAAAGGTTGTATACTGTATGTGAACAAATGGGCAAGGAGGAAAAAAGCACAGCAAGGCAAGGCAAGGCAAGGCAAGTCAGGGCAAGGCAGAACTCCATCCAATCAAATGAGGGTAAATTTACTCTGTTCCACAGGACTATTTTTCCGGAGAATAATGATGTTTTTGTAGAGGCGAACCATTATAGCCAGGAAGTGTATCATTTTCTCTCTGTCTCTCTGCTCTGAAAAGAGAGAGAGAGAGAGAGAGAAAGAGTGCTGCAGTGTAAATTCACAGGCTTTGCATTTTATGTTGCAGTCTTGGGAGCTGTTGCCTTTATGATGGCATTCAGTAATGATGTGAGAGAATAAAGATTAAACCTATGTGTGCACTCCCAACTCACTCCTTCTTAAGGTTACATTGCTGAATCATATAACAGCATTGCATTAAAACTGCACACTCCTCTTCTCCGAATGCGCAGCATATTTATTCACAGCATTCGCAGCAAAGCCTATGAATTATTCATGACTCTGTATTTTTTTTTTTTTGTAATAGACAGATATCGAACGTTCATATTTGTACCAAGGGTTTGCAGAAAACAGACAAGCTTTGTAGTTAAATGTTATTCTCCGTCGTGGCTTGACTTGTTGATCAGATCACACTATGAATATTTAAATATATCCTGTATATATAATATATATATATATATATTCATTCATTCATTCATTCATTCATTCATCTTCTACCGCTTATCCAAACTACCTCGGGTCATGGGGAGCCTGTGCCTATCTCAGGCGTCATCGGGCATCTAGGCAGGATACACCCTGGATGGAGTGCCAACCCATCACAGGGCACACACACACACACACTCTCATTCACTCACGCAATCACACACTATGGACAATTTTACAGAGATGCCAATCAACCTACCATGCATGTCTTTGGACCGGGGGAGGAAACCGGAGTACCCGGAGGAAACCCCCGAGACACGGGGAGAACATGCAAACTCCACACACACAAGGCGGAGGCGGGAATCGAAACCCGACCCTGGAGGTGTGAGGCGAACGTGCTAACCACTAAGCTACCGTGCCCCCCCCCCCCCCCCCACCCCCCCTCCTATATATATATATATATATATATATATATATATATATATATATATATATATATATAGATATATAGATATATAGATATATAGATATAGATATATATAGATATATATATATTTAACACAGGTCTTGTTCAGCTGATTAGTAATTATCAAGCTTCAACCAGGAACAACACACATTTATGAGCAGCCTGTTCTGCAACAGCACTCAAAGGCAGCATCAGTCTGCGCAGTAATTAGTGTGGAGCTTTGATGAATTTGTGCACTACTACATTATATTATTCTCAATTAAAACCTGTCTTCCACGGCATTAGTCATTTTAATGCTCCTCATTCATACTAATTAGCGAGTGCCTTCGTTGCCTCCGAGCTGAAGAGGACATTTCAGTATCCCATTAACTGATGCAGAGATATCACCGTGATTGACATCCTGTGAAACGTGGTAAGTAATTACATTATATGGCTCGGTGTGTTCCTTATTCTGAATATAATGGCATATTCCAGAATGGCACGTCCAATTCTGTCACTTTTTTCTTTCCAGTTTATTTTATTTTTCCTTTCCTTTTGAGATCACTACGGATCAGCTTGGATTGTATAAACACTACGTGTTGGATGCCACACGAGCTCCTTTTATTCAAAAAGAAATTTCTGCAGGAATTCTACCAATTTACTTTTGTTTTGTTTTTACAAATGAAATTTTCATTTTCCACGACTAATTATAACCCCTTATATTAACCACTGGATAATTATCATTATTATCATGTTCGAATTTCTTAGCAACTAGTAAGAGCAAGAATGGAAATGGAAGAGCATTATGTACGTACTGTGCTCCAAATTGTACCTTCATTATATAAAGATGGACAAAAGCAATTATAAACATCTGTACTAACATCTGTACAACACAGGTTCATAAAGACTCCGTCGAAGAATAGATCTCTGAGGCGTTGCAGCAAGATCCTACTGTACACTACACCATCCACATCGCTCACATCTGCCAGGTTCTTCTTCATGCATTAGAAAGGATGGGATCAGCAGCCATGCATCCATGCATAGACCACAATGGCCTGAAGCAAATGACAGAAATATATAGCTAGCCAAACTATAAATACTCATCACCTCTGGTGTTATCAATTCTGGAAGAGAACATCCACCGTCTCAACCAAGCGCTCTCTTTTTACATGCTTAGAGATGCTGAATGAGCTTAAAACAGCCTTCGGGACAACCTCATGTCACTATGAACATCTAGTAATGCTTCATGGACTGGTCTTGTCTATGTATAATGTTCTCAGAGTCATGGTCAGATATACATTACTTGTTCATACCAACTTTGGAGGATGAGGTCAGAGAACACAGTCAGTCATGATACAGTGCCCCTGGATCAGGGAGGGTTATGGGTTCTTGCTCAAGGGCCCAAAGGTGGCAGCTTGGCAGTACTGGGGCTCTAACCCTGAGCCTTTAACCTACACCATTTTTTTAAACCTAGCACCTCTAACATGTTTAAATGATTACAAGGAAAGGAATCTAAAATACTATACAAGTACTTATATTACAAAAGATTAGAAAATTTGGAAGACTATTTACATTTTAAGGGGTAAATACAGCTGATTTAATGCCGATTTTAACAACGAAATGAACGTCTTTTAGATCTAACATTAGCCATCATGTTGCTACAAGAATAATAATCCATTCTTAAGGGTGTGCAGACGTTTGCATCTAACTGAATCTTCTTTTCTTTTCTTGCGTTTGATGTCTCAGGTTCCATGAAAAGCAATAATTCACTGTTGGCTTTGAGCCATTATTTGCATCACACACCATTACAAATATTTATAACTACCCTTTGAGAAACGTTTGCTACTGTTGTTTGATGTGTATTGCACTGAAAAGCACCTGGTTAATGATACCATCATCTACTGAACATTTCTCCATATAAAACCAGTTCCTCCGGTGTTTGCTTATGCAAACGAGACCCATGAAGAAATTTGCATTTACGCAATGCATGTAAGATGGTAGATCGGTTTATAGACAAAATATAGAGTAGGGTTATTACTCACAATTCTGCCGTTTGCCTAGTTGTACAGTAAATATACGATGGGTTGTTATTTAGTTACTCTATGGAAGAAGCAGCAGGAGGAACGCTAGATTGCTAATGTACGAGTTTTGTGTTACGAGGTTTTGTTTCAAACCCTTCTGTTTTCTTTGTTTTCTATGTCAGACGAAATCCAACCTCCTTTCACTCCGAATGCACATCAGCTCTAATGTGTGTAAGTGATTTTTTTCAGACTGGAGACAATCTCATTAGAAAAGATATGAGTAAGCGTAAAGGAATGCACTAGCGTTTTTCTGTCTTATCTTCCGTCGTACCTACAGCATCGATAACGTATGTGTGACTGCTATAGAAATGAATCAAGACTTCCTGTGACTATAGAGATTACTATAGACAAGGAATAAAACATACATTCCCTGTCATGAGAAAAAATATATTCAAAACCTTTTTGTAAAAAGATCGTCATTTTTTTTTTTTTCCTAACTTGTGTTTTTGACTAACTTGTCCTTTTAAAGATTATTTATTTTTTTTCAGGAATTTGCAGTTTCCAACATAATGCATACGCGTGTACATATCAATCAACTTCTACAGTCCTACACGTCCTTTGGGAATTCATAAATATCTGGAAAATCTTTCGTTTTTGACTCCAGTATAAGAAAGATCTATCAAAATTTTCAATTCTGATTGGTCAAAAAGAAACTCTGACATAATTATTTATATATATACAGTATATTAAAAAAAAAAAGTGACGTGACATACTGTACGGCTAAGTACGGTGACCCATACTCAGAATTTGTTCTCTGCATTTAACCCATCCAAAGTGCACACACACAGCAGTGATCACACACACACACACACCGTGAACACACACCTGGAGCAGTGGGCAGCCATTTATGCTGCGGCGCCCGGGGAGCAGTCGGTGGGTTCGGTGCCTTGCTCAAGGGCACCTCGGTCGTGGCCGGCCTGAGACTCGAACCCCCAACCTTAGGGTTAGGAGTCAGACTCTCTAAGCATTAAGCCACGACTTCCCCCATTTATATGCTTCCTTTAATATATTATCGTTTCTATAGTAACAACTCACACAGGGACTTGTAAGATGGAATCATGTGGATATGTAGAAGTTCTCCGTGAGGAGATGTTTGTTGAACGTTTATGGAAGGAGTCTCCAGTGTCCAAGCTTTGTAACTGTTAGAGATAAAACTGTATCTGATATAAGAGATCATACTATAAGAGGACAGACACTGTTTTGTATTTATCCCTTATGAACAAGCCTGAGGTGACTGTGGGGAGGAAAAAGTCCCTTAGATGGAAGAGGAAGTGTTTGTGATAATCTTATTTTTCTGAATGTCTATCTATCTATCTATCTATCTATCTATCTATCTATCTATCTATCTATCTATCTATCACATTACTGTAACATAGGGCAACTAAAATTTTGAAGTTCCCTATAAGAGCGTCCATCTAACTATTTTTATTCATTCATTCATTCATTCATTCATTCATCTTCTACCGCTTATCCGAACTACCTCGGGTCACGGGGAGACTGTGCCTATCTCAGGCGTCATCGGGCATCAAGGCAGGATACACCCTGGACGGAGTGCCAACCCATCGCAGGGCACACACACACTCTCATTCACTCACGCAATCACACACTAGGGACAATTTTCCAGAGATGCCAATCAACCTACCATGCATGTCTTTGGACCGGGGGAGGAAACCGGAGTACCCGGAGGAAACCCCCGAGGCACGGGGAGAACATGCAAACTCCACACACACAAGGCGGAGGCAGGAATCGAACCCCCAACCCTGGATGTGTGAGGCGAACATGCTAACCACTAAGCCACCGTGCCCTCCACTATTTTTATTCCTTAAGATAAAAACTATTAAAAAAAAGTTTAACAGCTTGAGTTTCTTTTCAGTTTAATTATGTCAAAAGTTTGTGATTTTTAAAACATTTTTTAAAACCTTAGCTCTTGCTGTAGGCTATACAGAAAAACAACCAAACATGTGTTTTTAACTAAGCATACTAAGTTTATCTGATTTTGAGGTTTGTGTGTGTGTGTGTGTGTGTGTTTTAATCCTGTTGTCCATCCAAATTACAGAAATCCCATCAGATAACATGGTAAATTGCGCTTGCGAGCTGAACACTGAAAACAAAGCTCTGACGCTCTGACTGACTGAATGATGAAGAGGAAGAAGCAAGAACAAGTCGTAAATTTCTCCAACGTGGCTGAGTGTTTACTTTAGCCCGCTCTGACACTGAATCAACGCGTATTTGCACATTTAAACGTTTTCTTCCATCCATGAACTGACTGTGTGGTTAATAAAATCAGAAGAGCATGGGCACTTTGAATAGCTACTTGTTACCGTCTTATCGCTTGTTAAATATCTCTGTTGCACTGCAGCAATCTGTGAGCTTCCACTTCATTAACAAGGCTGCTGTCTTCACCGTCTTCTTTATCAAGAAAGACAAAACTTTGCATCAAAAATATCCTTTCTGCACACAAAAAGAAAGAAATCGCAAACGGAGCAATCCTCGTATAAACGAGCAAGCGCTTGTGTCTTGTTTGACTTACGTGTTGGTTATACAATAGGTCCGTGATTTGCTCTGTAGTTCATTTCAGACATTAATCTGACATCGTTTTTCGTTACGTCTCTCTGTGTGAAGACGGAGAATCAGAAAGACGCAAATGTGGGTCTACGTGAACTATTCAGATTTAGCTATTATTATAGAAATAATATTATAATTCTGTCAAATTATTTATAGGAACGTGTTTGTTTCTATAGGATTGATTTGTACGGGGATGTGAATGTTCATTGCTTCACGTTTAGGATTAGAGAAGATCTATATCTGTAAATGATTATTGTTGATATGTTTTTGTTTTTTTTTTCTTTTTTTTTGAGGAGATGTTTAGTGGAGGCTCAAGCGGTAAATACTCAGGGTTGTTGATCAAAGGCTCAGGGTTAAAGCCGCAGCACTGCCAAGCTGCCACTCTTGGGCCCTTGAGCAAGGCCCTCAACCCTCATTGTGCTCCAGTGGTGCTGTATCATGACTGACCCTTTGCTCTGACCACAACCTCCAAAGTTGGGATACAGTATGTGAAAAACGAATTTCACTGTGCTGTAATGTATCTTCTACAGTGTCAGATGTATAATATCGTCGCTGTCGGGCGGAAACCTCGTAGGTCCAAATTTGTCAAATTCATATTTTTTCACATATCGATGCTATTGGTCAGTCCCCATGTGGGTCTGTTATTTTTACAAGTTATTAACCAATCTAAAGTCTTGAAAATAGCTTGAGCGCAAATCTCATAACTCCATTGGACACTTCAACTGTCCACCTCTTCCTCACTCCGCAGGAGAGCTTCACGGCATATTTCTCCTCAAGAAGAGTCGCAACGAATCAACACGTCTTCTGAGGTAAATGTCTTCAAAACACTGGGCTCAAAGAAAAAAAAATCTTGACCCCCGCTAATTCTGGTGCTCGTCTGAGGACAGGAATTTAGCGCAAGACAATCCACTGCAACGCGGACTAAACCCTGTGCACTGCAGATAAGGTACAGCGTTTTTTTAATTTCCTGAAAAATAACGGTTTTGGAGATACGAGGATTCCGCCTGACAGCGACGATATGGAAAGTCTTCATGGTGAAAGCCTTTCCGTTTCAAAAGAGTTTTATTCATAATATACAGTAATGCAAAGAAGAATGGAAAGAAATCAAGCAAAAATGGTTCTTCAAGGGTTCTTTGGACAGCTAAAAGTTCTAGGTTTTGTTATAGGGTTCTACATACTGTAAAACTTTCCAGAGTTCTCCGACATACAGTATTGTTTTTTGTGACAGTATAAAAAAACTGACTCAGAACTTTCTTTAGGATCTTTGTACCTAGGTTTCTACAGTAGATTGATTTTAGTATCCTTTGTTGTTTCTAAAACTTTCACCAATCAAGGGTTTCTCAAGGGTTCCTCTTAGAGTTAACAGGTTTAAGCTTTCTGTAAGGTTTTTATCTGGAATCATCTCTGACAGTGAAATGTTCTTCAGAGTTCCTCAATGTTTTTTTTGGGCGCTATGAGGTTCCTAGCTTCCCGAACGTGGTCTATATCATACTCAATGTTATTTTCTTATAGCAAAAACCCTCTACTGTAGCAATTTATGATGCCATAAGTTTTCTTCCAACTTATAGTCTTGGAAAAAATGGTTCCCCAAAGGGTCTTTAGAGGGTTAGTGGTGTTTAGGCCTTCAAGAAGGATACTGTTGTTGTAGGATTCTAGAAAGAACTTTTAAAGATACTGTCACAGAGGCAAACGAAATAAGATGCCTAAAAACGTAAGGAGAATTCTAGAATCTTATCTATCAAAAATAAATAAATAAATAAATAAATAAACCGTTATGAACTTTTTTTTGCGAATTCTTGATATCAGATACTTATGATGTAAGAAAAAAAAAACAACTAATTATCCAAAGAACACATAAAATCCCTTGACCCCATCGAACCATTTTCCCCTCAAAGATTATAGACTAGGGGGCACGGTGGCTTAGTGGTTAGCACGTTGACCTCACACCTCCAGGGTCGGGGTTCGATTCCCGCCTCGTGTGTGTGGAGTTTGCACGTTCTCCATGTGCCTCGGGGGTTTCCTCCGGGTACTCCGGTTTCCTCCCCCGGTCCAAAGACATGCATGGTAGGTTGATTGGCATCTCTGGAAAGTTGTCCGTAGTGTGTGATTGTGTGAGTGAATGAGAGTGTGTGTGTGTGCCCCGCGATGGGTTGGCACTCCGTCCAGGGTGTATCCTGCCTTGATGCCCGATGACGCATGAGATAGGCACAGGCTCCCCGTGACCTGAGGTAGTTCGGATAAGCGGTAGAAAATGAGTGAGTGAGTGAGAGATTATAGACTACAAGATTTATTTCTGAATCCAACGAAATAGTTTTCTAGTTTGATATACTGTGAATTTTGCCCGAGCTCATTTTTTTTGTTTTGTTTAGCTTTTTTGTGAAGAATGCGACTGTCAGATTTCCACTTGATTTTTTTTAGCTTGTAAAAATTTTGAGCAGAAACATTTTAGTAGCTGCAGCGTAATTACATTAATAACACATGGATGTGTTTAACTCCTCCACTTTGCACAAAGAGAAACAAAAATTCATGTTTCCAGCTCTGTTCTTTCTTTCTTCCACACTAAGAAGTTGAATAGACAGTGAAAGAGGAGAGAAAGTGAGAGAGCGAGAATGATTAGCTTGTTTTGGATATGGTCCAGGACCCCCATTTCTCTCTTTCTCTCTCTCTCTCTCTCTCTCTCTCTCTCTCTCTCTCTCTCTCTCTCTCTCTCTCCCTTACATTTTTCTTTGCACAAATACTCCTGACACTATGCACCCAAATCCACTCCTTCTTCTTTAAATGTCTCTTTATATCCTGCCGTTTCATAGCAGCTGGTATTTGGCCGTTAGAAGTGGTTTGGGTGCTCAAACCTCAGCGACATCCATGCCCCAATAATAACTACCAGAGATGAACAAATCACAAAATCACAAAGGCTGCAGGCTTTGGCGGGGGGCCAAAATCTGCCGCCAGACTCGAGATCTGCAATAATAACCGTCTGTAGATTATTTTTTCTGCAAAAATAGACTCGCCACAAGCCTTCACATATGGGGCCTGTCTGGCAAGCTAGCACCAAACTACATGTTCATGGACTTAGGGGGAAAAAAAGGCTGTGCCGTGGCTCAGGATAAATAAATCTACGG
>NC_083482.1:13895404-13912904 GCF_030014155.1 Tachysurus vachellii | reverse complement strand
GTTACCATGGCAACCATTCACCATGTCATTCACATGTCAAAGTGAATCAGAGGAGATGAGAGTTGTATGCACTCCTCCCTTTTCTCCCTCTCTCTCTCTCTCTCTCTCTCTCTCTCTCTCTCTCTCTCTCTCATGGTCCTTAGGGATTAGATTTATTATTTTTTTTCTGGGGGGGGGGGGGTATATGCTGATGCACTGGTGTAACATGAACTTTGTATCTCACATTTTATACCCTTCTAATGCCTTTCCATGCTAGTTTCCTATTTTTCAGTTTACCAGAGAAAACGTACCGACTGCAATCAATCAATCGATCAATCAATCAATCAATCAATCAATCAATCAATCAATCAATCAATCAATCAATTTATGAATTAATAAATTCACCTTCAGTGAATGAAGAGCATCTGTTTTATTTTATTTCTATTTGACAAAACCATTTTTTCCCCTCTCTGGAAGTAACATACGGCTCGTGTCCATTTTTCCGAAACACCTCATTCGTCCACCTCTGCGAGGCGAAGTGAATGGCAGCAGAAGACTGAATGTCCGCACTGAGACAAATAAATCATTTTGCAGACTGAAACATGGGCAGATTCGCCCCTTGGCAGTGTGATTTGCTCTCTCTTTCTCTCTCTTTCTCTCTCTCTCTCTCTCTCTCTCTCTCTCTCTTTCTTTGTGTGTGTGTGTGTGTGCCTAGACAATAGACTCTGCACTACATATGACCTTTGCAAATCCTTATATATTGCTAACATTGGACTTAGTATAATTAAGACGGGATGCAAAGACATTTTTAAAGTAAAACTCCACAATAGAACGTACAGTATTATGAAATATTTCTAGCGTGTGACTCGGGTGCAAATTTTTTTGCTGTATTTTGGTCCTTCCTGTGAGAAATGAACAAACAGGATTGGAGAAAGAGCTACTTTTCTGACGGACCATTTTCTTCGTGTTGGACGAAGAGTGAAGCAAGGCATCATAATTTTTAATTTTTTGACATCTGATTATACAAAAAGAAAGAAAAAAAAACGGGGAAAGTTTTCTCAGCACCTAGTCGCTAATTCAGAGAATTCTGAATTAGCTTCTCTGCTTAGCTAACGTAAATGAACTTATAGCGGTATTTACTTTAGATCAATCTACATAGACTTGATAGATGGTTTAATCTCTAATAATGAGCAAACAGTTTACTTTGTAGACAAAGAAAATATTCATGAACTCAGGATCATTAATGTTAGCTGGCTAGCTTGTTGCTTTTCTTTTTCACTTTGGAGATACTCAGTTTAAAAAAAAATACATTAGTCCAAGCTCCGAATCACTCAGTATTCAAGAAGTTTTCATTAAGCTCAGATATTAATCATAAAATAAATCCTTTGCATGGCTCGGAAGGACGTAACAGAGACGATGTTTAACTCTGATGTGTGTATATACACTAGCTAGTAGAGTTAGCTTTGCTAATCTAATCTGCTAGCATATTATAACCATTCACCAAGGAATTTCTTTCATGTTTATCTACTTAACTTTATAAGCGTTTGCAATTTGGCTGCTTTTATCTATTTAAAACTAAAAATAAACTTCAAATGGCAGTAGCTGCTCTTGCTAGTGTGAACGTAGGGTTCAGTAAGTTGAGTTATTGAAATGCTTCTGTAATCCTCTTGTCTGGATTTTTTTAGTGAAATTTCTTCACTGGTTGCATTTGATGTGTGTGTATTTGTATCATCTGTTTTAGCTAACTAAGCCATTTTAGTATTTTTTATACTCTGTTCTTGCTAACGGGGGGCACGGTGGCTTAGTGGTTAGCACGTTCGCCTCACACCTCCAGGGTTGGGGGTTCGATTCCCGCCTCCACCTTGTGTGTGTGGAGTTTGCATGTTCTCCCCGTGCCTCGGGGTTTCCTCCGGGTACTCCGGTTTCCTCCCCCGGTCCAAAGACATGCATGGTAGGTTGATTGGCATCTCTGGAAAATTGTCCGTAGTGTGTGAGTGTGTGAGTGAATGAGAGTGTGTGTGTGCTCTGCGATGGGTTGGCACTCCGTCCAGGGTGTATCCTGCCTTGATGCCCAATGACGCCTGAGATAGGCACATGCTCCCCGTGACCCGAGGTAGTTCGGATAAGCGGTAGAAAATCAGTGAGTGAGAGAGTGAGTGTTCTTGCTAACATGCTAATATAGGCCGGCTAACAGCGAACGGGGAGTAAAACAGTAAAATTAGGACACTTTAATTTGAAAGAGTGTTTTTTTTCTACAAAAAATCATAAATCATACTGGTCAGATGTAATATTTAGCATGTTTCAGTGATGCATATTGTCGTTTTCATTTCTCCTCCAAGCACAAGACTAACCGATTCTGCTTAGTAGCTAAGGATGAAATAAACATCACGCTGTCATCTATAGCAGGTGCGTATTTAACTCAATTTCTACATCTCTTTTTCACAATAAAATGTCACCTCTTGATTTGTCGTCTGAAAACACAACGCTTCACGTCTTCAAAAACAAAAGGTGCATAAAAACGAGCCGGTCGTCCGAGAGTGTCAGCGTTAACGGCAGCATGTACATCAATACCACAAAACCATCATTTTTCTTTTAACAGCACATTTCTCATTAAAATGTGCTCATATATTGCCAGACACATCTTGCCTCCTGCTATAGATTCATGAGCCATCTCAGGGGACCTGAATGGCCAAAATTTAAAATCTACAGCTTTCACTAACACACACACACACACACACACACACAAATATGGCCATAGTTGAGTGATTATGCTATAGAAAACCAAGCAGCGCATAAATAAAGGATGCTAAATAAACAGCAGAGATCAATCTTTTAACCAGGCTAAACTACACAAAGCTAGCACTGCAGTCATTGTCAAGAAATGTTACAATAAAACGTTCATTTAAAGACACGTGCTTTAAAATTGAAGTCTCTTTTATCAGCTATTTTACACACACCAATACAAAGACCGCAGGAACGTCTGGTGAGGCAAACAGGACAACACAATCGAAGATGCCTTTTTATTTATTTTTTTATGTCTGAAACCTTTTCTTCTGCTTCATGCCTGTCGTCTTTTACATCACACAAAAAAAGATATCTGATCCTTAAAGCATGTGATACAACAGCATTCAGCCAACAATATACGCTCGGTGTACTGGAATGTAATAATAATGACACACGAATCACAAAAGTTTCATTTGTGCAGAATGATTCTTGTAAAAGAATCATGATTCGATACACAGGAATGAATCTATAGTGTGGAAGATTTTTAATTAAAAAGGAATTAAACATTATTATTAGGTCTGGGGAGGAAAGTAATACTCTGCATCATGTTTCTGAGCTGTCAGACTGGATGCATTCGTTGTTTGGGTTTTGAATTCGTGCAGCTCTCTTTAAGGTGTTTATATAGATTTTATACATCAATATAGCAAGCTTTTCTGCCAGAATTGGAGCGTTTGAATTGTGCACAGGGAATCAAGCTAAAAATATATTTATACAGTGATACCTCGAGATACGAGTTTAATTCGTTCCGTGACCTTGCTCGTATCTCAAAGCAATTTTCCCCATTCAAATGAATTGAAATCCCATTAATCCGTTCCAGCTTGCAAAATTCCACTCCAGTTGTTTTGTTTTTGTGTTTTGAATGTGAAAAATGTACAGTACCTGCATTTAAAAATGACAAATATTGTATAAAAACATACAGTAATAAAAGAGAATGTTAAAAAAAATAAACTGGTTTTACTTTACGGAAGATGCGCACGGAGGTGTTGAGGGACGAGTAAACAGGAGGAGGAGGTAGGAGGAGTTACACATTCACTTTCATTCACTTACTCGCTACTGTACTCTTATGCCCCTTTTCCACCGAGGCAGTTTGAGTGCTGGTTCGGAGCCTAATTTAGAACCAGTTCTTTCTTTTTCGACACCCAAAGCACCGGCTCTGAACCAGGAAAAGTGGTTCTTAAGTAGCACCAAAACGCCGCTGGTCTAGACTTAAGAACCACTTGTGTCAGGGGCTGTGGGCGGAGCTACTGTTAGCGCATTTGATAATGTACCTTAAGTATACTAATGTTTAATACACATTTACTTTACGGCGATATGATACATTATCAGCACACATGATAGTAGGTAGCTACATGCTAAGGCTAACTTTTTTCTGCGTTAATGATAAAATAATGTTATGTACTTTCTTGATAACAAACCTCTGTTTATACAGATTACATGGAGCTGCATGTACACGTTGGATTTGCCGCATTTGGGTGTTAATGTAGGTTCACAAAGCAATGAGCATTAACAGTAAAGCAACATCCGCCACTGTTGATGTGTTTGTGTTTGCCACTGCTGCTCTAAAGTTGCTGGGACACGTGACACGTATACAGTGACGTCAGACTCGGCTCTGTGACGGCTCTCTAACCGGTGGAAAGGCAAACCGGTTCTTAGAAGGTTCACCAGTGGAACCAACTTTGAACCAGCACCAGTGCTAGCTCTGAACCAGCACCCGGTTCTTTTTGGTGGAAAAGGGGCATTTATGCTTTACACTTAAATGGAACTTAACTAAACTTCATTTAGAGCGTGGAGAGCAGCAGCTAGAAAATAGAATAAATCCCTGTATAACAGAACCATTAATCATGCATAGAGTTAAACATAGGAAAGGAAAATAATAAATGAATAAATGGATAAATAAATAATGAAATAATTAGAGAGAGAGAGAGAGAGAGAGAGAGAGAGAGAGAGAGAGAGAGAGAAAGATATGTGCAGATTTATGACGTAAACTGGTACGACGAACACGGGTTCCGGCATGGTGGCAAGCCGAATGAGGCGCGGGAAGCTGAGGCGGGGGAAACAGAGCACACATGGTTGTTGCACACATCTTTGTTTTGGCGGCGGCGGCTCGGATGCTCGTATCTCAAAAATTTGCTCGTATCTCAAGCCAAAAATATGGTCGAATCACAGCTCGTATCACAAAAAATTCGTATGTCAAAGCACTCGTATCTCGAGGTATCACTGGATCTTATATAAATGTATATGTCTTACTTATATAAATGTATAAATTCATTCATTCATTCATTCATTTTCTACCGCTTATCCAAACTACCTCGGGTCACGGGGAGCCTGTGCCTATCTCAGGCGTCATCAGGCATCAAGGCAGGATACACCCTGGACGGAGTGCCAACCCATCGCAGGGCACACACACACTCATTCACTCACACAATCACATACTACGGACAATTTTTCCAGAGATGCCAATCAACCTACCATGCATGTCTTTGGACCGGAGGAGGAAACCGGAATACCCGGAGGAAACCCCCGAGGCACGGGGAGAACATGCAAACTCCACACACACAAGGCGGAGGCAGGAATCGAACCCCCGACCCTGGAGGTGTGAGGCGAACGTGCTAACCACTAAGCCACCATGCCCCCCTAATGTATAAATTGTATAAATATCTAACTTTTATATCTTATTTTTTATTTTTCTATGTTTAAAATGTATTGTAGAGTTTCACGTTCCTATAGAATTGTCTTTCTTTATTTGTCTTTCGTTCTTTCTTTTTTTTCTGTATTATTCAGTTGTCACAGTTAATAGGCATCTCCGGTCTTCATTGTCTATTTAAAATCAAACTCCCCAAAGTTTTTCCATTTCTTCCACTGAAGTTCCACTTACTTCTAACTCGCATACACCTTGCAATGCTAGTTTCATCTTAATAACTGTAAACACGTTCCCCATAAGACTACCTCAGTAAAGAATGAAAGATCGATTTGATCGCTACTTTGCTTTGCTCAGCTTGAATTCTTCTCAGTAGAAATAACCTCAGGGATATCGTGTTGGACGCTAAATGGCTATGTACCTGATTATGGCTTTTTCTTTTGCATGTTCGAGATGCCTTGTGTGTGTGGCCACCGAATACAAATTAAGTTATTTTGCTAATGAGCTTTTGTTTACCGGATCGGCCACGACTAGCGGGGAAGGGTTAACTAGAAGCCATGGCAAAGGGGTTTTTTGGCTAATTTGCCAAGTAGTTACTGCTGACACTGACAGACTCACTGAATAAGGGGCTTCATGGCCTGTTACGGACCACAGATGGGCCTGTCTGAGCACAGAGAACAGGCTTTGCTCCAGAGGATTTTTAAACGCCTTCAGACAAAACTCATGGCAGACAAGCGACTAGAATAATGTCAATTAGCAATGTGGATAGAAAGAATACAAGAAAGACCGATGAATATAACATGCTATATGACGTGATTAGCGTCTCAGCTACATGTTTTATCATTTACATCAATGACTGTACAATGGAGTGTTTTTTTTTTTTATATATAATACAGCACTGTTTGATGCTTAATTCTTGGACAAAAGGTGTTGGTTAATTTTCAACAACTTTCTAATTTTCACTTTTTAGTGTTTCTATAGTAACAAATTACACAGGGATTTGTGTGGACATGGTGGATGATCCACATAAACAGATTTTTGGAAGGAGTCTCCAGTGTGAACAGTAAAGCTTTTCGCTTAAGTTTTCCGACTTAGAACTATGTGCTTTCTTGGTAATAAGACAAGCTGTGGTTTTTATTTTTATTTTATTAACTTTAAATAAGGGGGGGCACGGCGGCTTAGGTGTTAGCACGTTCGCCTCACACCTCCAGGGTTGGGGGTTCGATTCCCGCCTCCGCCTTGTGTGTGTGGAGTTTGCATGTTCTCCCCGTGCCTCGGGGGTTTCCTCAATTTATCCATAACGCAGTGGTGTTGTTTCTGTTGAAAAAAAAACATTTAATTGTGTTTAAATTTGCTGTATTTTCTTGTCTAATTTTGTATACACTACTAATACTACAGTACTTAATAATGATAATAATAATAACAAACTTCCTAAAATCAATCAATCAAACCTGGAGCACCATTTTATTTTTTTCGCTCTATGAGTCGAGTTCTCTTTATAACGTTAACCATCCAAAGAACTCTTGAGGAACAGCCTTTTCTGCAGATGCCTTCAAGCACAGGAGTTTATTTTAGAAAACCAAACATTTAGGTCACAGAAAGTGGAACTATATGATTAGCAGTTTGAGTTCAGCGGCTAAGGTTCTGCACTAACGACCAGAAGGTTGTGAGTTTAAATCCCAGGACAGTCAAACAGACACTGTTAGAACCTTAATAAACTGCTGAGCTATATTACTTGGTTAGTCTAGGAGCTTTAGAAGCTTTGTGTGAGCATGTTAATGTTCTGGAGAGAACCAGGGAGTTTTTTATTCCAGGTCGAACCCTGTTAGGATTCATAATGAACTATCTGATCATTGTTACAATTGCATCCTGCATCTAAAGCAGTGTTACTCATTGCGCGGCTCGTGAGCCTCCTGCGGCTCGCCAAGCTTTAATATGCGGCTCGCATGGCAGTAAATGATACGATGATATGATCATGTGGTTAAAATTTATTTTTCATTTAAATAACATTAGAAACAATCAGAGAAGCATAGAAAAATGAATGTGCTCTATTACAAATAACAATATATATTTATATATATTATTTGACTCGTCACTGACTCACTGCGTTCTGCGCAATAGCCAGTTTTTGGCGGCCTGCCAGAAGCTAGTTTGTGTTTCATGCTAGTTAACAACTTGTGTTTACTGTACACACACGGACTAAAAAATGGATCGATTTCTTATCAAACAATCCCGCGCACAAAATGAACAGCAACAAAGCAATGTGACAGTGACAAAAGAGGTAATAAATAATGCATAATAAAGAATGATTTTTAAGTAATTATTGTATTGCAATATTGTACATTGTATTTAAGCAGATAAGCTATTTAAGACTGAATAACTTGGCATACTTTGCGGTGAAAGTGGCTCTCCTATTGACTTTGTCCTATCAGTGTGGCTCACATGAAAAAAATAGTGAAGACCACTGATCTAAAGTATAAACAGCAATTCAATCACTAGCCTCATTTTTTTTCTTTATAAAGTAAATTTATCTGAATTTTTTCCCGGCGCTATACTGGGAACGCTGGGCACACACGAAGCAGGAATTCTCCTTCAATGGGACACCAGCGCACACACATACACACATTTACAGCTATGTGTTATTTAGCATAGCCAGTTTGCTTATTGGCATGTTATTCAGAGATGGAATGAAACCTAAAAACCTGGAATCATGGATTTGTGATGCAGCAACAATAAGCACTGCACCACCATGATGCCATTTCCTAAATTATGAAATAGAAATGTATTTACAAAAAAAAAAAAAAAAAAAAAAAAAAAGCTATATTTGGTTAGTGAATTTATGCAGCTTTTAGAGCACTTCAAAAAAAAATCAATAGTACCTTAATCTTGAAAAAGCTTTTCTTTCCATCACTGAGTGAATGTAAAGCCAGCTCACTGTGCTTCACTGTTACTGGAGTAGATCCTCTAAGTCCATAATCATTGTTCGAACAAACCCAGGCTGCGTATAAAGGGTTAAACGTGGCTTTGTCTGCCTGTATTGATTTTGATTGGTTCTCAGACAGGATCTCATCAGGCCACAGAAAGGCATTAACTCTGCTCAGTGGTTTCTTTTCCAGCACACCTCTGAAAGGATAATTGATTGGGAAGCCGTTTAATTTACTTCAGCTCCAGTGCATCGTTATAAGTGTGACCAATGATCAAGCAAGTCAGAGGATTAAGTCGGAGGTCCCGTGCAGCCTATAAGCAGCCGGGAATGTTCGATTACAAACATGGGTTTATGATTACACTCTTAAATATAACTAGGAGGAGAAGAAGACTGCTAGGTATTTACTGAAAAGATGCCAGCTCATACAGAAACGTAATTGAGTGTGTGTGTGTGTGTGTGTGTGTGTGTGTGTGTGTGTGTGTGTGTGTGTGTGTGTTTATGTGTGTGTGGTGTAAATAACTGCAACAAAGTGATATTAGATTAAAAATAAATAAATAAATAAATAAATAAATAAATAAACAAATAAATAAATAAATAAAACCTTTATAATCTTGCAACTCAGTATGAAATCCTGAGCATAAAAATATACAAATATTTCTACAATAATACAATAGAAAAAATAAAAAAAAAATTATTTTACTTAAATGGAAAACTGTGTGTGTGTGTGTAATGTTGCTCCCATTTAAAACAGTTCGGCTCAAGCCCAGCCATTTTTAGGGTCATGATTGAGGACAATGTCCCGTCCAGAGACAAGCTGTTTCGTGCTGAGGTTTTGTTCAAGCCGACCATCGAAAATACCCTCTCTAATGAATATGTTTTTTTTTTTCATTGGTTGTTGCATTAAATCTTACCCAGATGGTGCTATTTTCTGATTGGCTATTGTGTAGCCTCTTTTCTTTGATTGGCTGATAAGTGTCAGGCTCGACTAAGAACTCCAGGGGAGACACGCTTGATTGTGTGGTGCGGACAGATACAGTACATTTTGGGCGCTGCAGCATAATATATATGATACTTTATCTGGTGCTAACCACTAAGCCACCGTGCCCCCCATATATATATATACAGTGGGGGTTCGATTCCCACCTCCGCCTTGTGTGTGTGGAGTTTGCATGTTCTCCCCGTGCCTCGGGGGTTTCCTCCGGGTACTCCGGTTTCCTCCCCCGGTCCAAAGTCATGCATGGTAGGTTGATTGGCATCTCTGGAAAATTGTCCGTAGTGTGTGATTGTGTGAGTGAATGAGAGTGTGTGTGTGTGCCCTGCAATGGGTTGGCACTCCGTCCAGGGTGTATCCTGCCTTGATGCCCGATGAAACCTGAGATAGGCACAGGCTCCCCGTGACCCGAGGTAGTTCAGATAAGTGGTAGTGAGTGAGTGAGTGAGTGAGTGAGTGAGTGAGTGAGTGAGTGAGTGAAAACCAGTACAAATAAAGAGTTAAAGATTGCACAAACTTGCACGCCACATTTAGGCATGCAGGTTTATTAAATTCATGTTTTTAACCATTTTTAATGCATGGCATAGTGCTACAGCTACAACTACAGCGCTCCAGTCCATTGGAAGTCTGGTTTTAAACATCAGTAAGGAATTTTGCTTCCTCCGCTGACCGTAAATAACCCCTAGTAGTCGCAGGCATCACCAAACTTGAAACAGGAAATGACGTGACAGTTTGAATCGATCACGTTACTCTGTGTGCACAGTACTGAGAAGCGATAGCTTCCACACATGATGTGGAACATGCCCCAGTTCAGTTTAAGCAAACTCTACTTTAACAAGAGAAGCAGGAAATCTGCTCTCTGGATGGCTTCTGGGCTTGAAAACAGCTTTCACACTTCAATAAACGTACCAAACTCTCAGAGAGAACAGCCTTCAGTTCAGGAAAAAAAAAAGGGTGAAAATGACCTTAGTAAGATTATCTTCAGTCCGTTTCTTGGAGTACGATCAAAAATATTAATACAGCGGGTTCATTTTTGACCTTTGACTGTAGGTTCAATTATATACACTAAATATAGTAAATGTTCTGTTATTCCTTTACATTTACTACTCCAGACCATTTATTCTGTGCAAACTCATCCTTAATCTAAGCAATTCCGACTGTTTCAACTACATGAGATCGTGACCACATGTGTCTTTTCAAATCTGTGATCATTATCCCCCTGTTCTTGATCAACTTTCATACAGATCTCGGGTCCAACTCTAATCAAACGCACATGTTTCAGATGTGAAGGATACACGATTCAGGTCTACAGGATTAGAGGTTGCTGGAGTTAGGTGGCTCTCCAGGAACCCGCTTTTGAGCTGTAGGACCACCCTGCAATGCCGTGTTGAATTATTTCAACGTTTGACGTGTAATCAGTTTGTATACGTGTAACACAAGGAATGAGGATCTGGATCGGTTTTCTGATGATGTTTTTAATATACTGTTTATAGAAGTTAGTAGATTACACAAAACGCATTGGAACCGTGTTGTTACTGGTAAGTTATCACCAACAAGGTGTTGTGATTATGTTCCGATAACAGCAGTATTTTGAACTAAAAAATTTTGGATTATAACACAGGAATAAAGCCTAAAAGCCTTATTATTGTCACATACAGTATAAATTACAGCACTGTGAAATTCATTCTTCACATATCCCAACTGTTGGGGTCAGCGCTCAGGGTCAGCCATGATACAGCACCACTGGAGCAGAGAGGGTTAAGGGCCTTGCTCAAGGGCCCAACAGTGGCAGATTGGCAGTGCTGGGGCTTGAACCCTTATCCTCCAATCAACAACCTTGAGTCTAAACCAAAACTGTCCCATGAATGAAAATGGCATGTTGCACCTTTATATCAATTTTATAGCAGAGCATGTGGTAGTTTAGCGGCTAAGGTGTTGGACCACAAATAAAATGGCTATGAGTTCAAAACCCAGGTCAACCAAGTTGGGCCTCTAAGCAAGGCCTGTAACCGTCAATTGCTCTACTATATGACCTTCACTCTAGATAAAGGCTTCTAGAGTGGTCCTGGATCATATCCCCTTACATGTTCCAAGCACCGAACCTCCATGCTTTCCTTCGTCTGCTTATAGTCCCATTTAATGTAAAAACAAGTTCTCACTTACTTAATAAAAGTCATTCTTTCATTAACCTCAAATCTTTTCTCTCTTTTGAAGTTAATTGGACAATAAAATGCAACATGTCATGTTACTGAGAAATTCCTTAGAAAAAGACTTTCCTGTGGGGGCAAAACCTTCACTACGGCTTTTCACACGTGAAATAGTTCCCCTTGGGTGATTGTAAACTCTGAGTAAAAGGAATCCTGTGTTATCTTGTTTGATGCTATTAATCCTGAGTATAATTATAATCTGACGTTCACACTGTACTTTACTCAACCCGGGCATTACCTTCTTCATGTTTGCATATTTGCTCTGTCAAGAGCCACGATCGGATAAATACAGCTTGTGACCACTTTAAATACCGTACGGCTTGTCTCCTGCTTGAACATCAGTGAGACAATCAGGACAGTTCTTCCGATCTGTGTCCGAGAAGCTACCGATACCTTTAACAGCTTATATTTTAGCCTAAATTTGTTGTGTAATTATTTACGAAGCATTTGTTCATCTCTCAACTTTCCACTCAGTTCCTTAAATACTCCTCTTCTTATTATTATTATTATTCCTTGCTGCATCATCCATCTGCCTTGAACAAGATGTTACCACACACAATTGTGAAACGTTCATTTACCTGGGATTAAAAGCAGGGTTTAGAATGATGATAACCCAGGATGTGAAAATGCGAAAAATCCTACTTTAATAAAGCACTGACACTGGAAACTCTTCCAAAAATGTTAACTAAACATCTCTTTATGGACAATCTCACTATGTACTGTACAGTCATTTTGTAAGTATATTTAAGTAGAGAGTCTGGCATATGAAGTGCATATGAATGAGCTGTTACTGTAGAAATGATCACGTAATATAGAGTGCGAGCAACTTGCAAAACTGTCTTATAACGGGTTTGATCTCAAGACCAAATCTGTGCATAATGTGATGCGTTTTTAAATTTACAGCATCTAGCAAATTCAGATCGACTTCTAGAAGTGATCTATCAATATTAATAAATGGATTACGTGGTATGCAGTGGTGGCTCAACTGGTTAAGGCTCTGGGTTGTTGATCGGAGGATCAGGGTTCAAGCCCCAGCACTGCCAAGCTGCCACCGTTGGGCCCTTGAGCAAGGCCCTTAACCCTCCCTGCTCCAGGGGCATTGTATCAAAGCTGCCCCTGCACTCTGACCCAAACCTCCTCATTTGGGGTATGTGAAGAAAATAATTCCACTGTGCTGTAATGTATACAGTATGTGGCGATAATAAAGGCTTCTTCTTCTTCTAAGTGTTAATTGAAGTGCTTGGTAAAGAAATGATGATGATGATGATGATGATGATATGGAACTGGAAGTTCACTTTACATTCGATACCCTGGGATTTCGAACGTTTCCTCGTGCCTAGGATTTCATACTAGATTCGTGAAAAAAAAAAAATTCACAGTTTATTTTCGGTGTTAATAGGAGCATTATTATCTTAGAATACAGGGACATGAAGAAAAAAATGTGTGTAGGCCATAGGGTACACCTGGCTCTGTAAAAAGCCTCTTTGGATCTGTGTTAATTGCTTTATTTTGCTTTGGAAACTCGCATATCAAAGTGCTAATTGTCAGAGCACTTTTTATGGCTGACTGCTAATTGCCATTTAGCTTGTTATGACTCACTTGTCTAGATGGAATTGTCATTTATTTCGGATTTGAAGCCCTTGTCATGCTGTGTTCACATTTTGACCAATCTAAAATTCACAATGCTACATTAGCACTGATTTTTCATACATTTTATTTATTGTATTAAAGTGTTCCCAAGTAAAATACAAATAAATACAAAATTGATTGTATTTGCTAAGAGAAAACACTCCCAGTGGTGAAGATATTTCCTAGACAAAGCCTCAGTGTTGCAGTCTGAGCATCTGTAGATCCAAACCAGATCTGTGTAACACTGGGATATCAGACCTACTCTTGCCAAAGATCTTTCAAAAATGCTGTAATGACAACCAGAGCATGTCAAGAAATAAAAGCAAACATATGGGCAGAAGCATAAGAACACACACACACACACGCACACACACACACACACACACACACGCTCACACACACACCATGCAGGTCTTCATGTTTCTTATCATTCTTATCTATGAGGGAACATTTTGTTTCCACTGAGAAACAATCTCACACACACACACACACACACACACACACACACACACACAATTTGTCCTATTATACTTCTCAGGAGCTTCCACTGATATAATTATTAATGATGTCCTACACCCAAATTTAAACCCCAAACTTAATCTCTTAATCAAAAGGAAAGATTTGTTTTAATTTTTATTATTTTTATTATTATTATTTTAATTTATTTTTTTTTTCTCAGTGTTTCTTCCAAACATCCCTACAAGGTAAAAACTGTCATATACAGTACTGTATCTATCCTTTTGGCAGATATACCAGATATACCACCAATCTCCCAAACCACACACACACACACACACACACACACACACACACACACAGACACACACTTTGTTCTTGTTCAAACAAGAACAACAGATAGTATATCAGAATACGGGCAAATATTTATGGTTGCATTAGAGCAGCAGCAGCTGCGTTGGAACCGATATCACCGGTTGTTAATTAGCTCACTGTTGCCAAAGCTTTAGCACACGCACACACACACACACACTCACACACACACACACACACACACACAGACCAGGAATTTTATGATTTATTAAATGTCAGTGTCATATCATTTATTGTATAAATTAGATTCAGCAGACTGAAATTTAAACAGCCGTATTACAATAGACTGGAGCACTGACATGGGCAGAGCTGCACTCAAGCAGCTATTGTTACTTTAAAATAATCAGGAAAGTAGGAATTAAAGTAGGTACAAATATCTAACTGGGTTAAAGGTAACGTTGAGTAGCTATTTAACTGGTTCTCATGTAAAATAATCTATCTATCTATCTATCTATCTATCTATCTATCTATCTATCTATCTATCTATCTATAAACCCACCCACCCCAACCATCACCACCCACCTATCTATCTATCTATCTATCTATCTATCTATCTATCTATCTATCTATCTATCTATCTATCTATCTATCTATGAACCCACCCACCCCCAACCATCACCACCCACCTATCTATCTATCTATCTATCTATCTATCTATCTATCTATCTATCTATCTATCTATCTATCTATCTATCTATGAACCCACCCACCCCCAACCATCACCACCCACCTATCTATCTATCTATCTATCTATCTATCTATCTATCTATCTATCTATCTATCTATCTATCTATCTATCTATCAACCCACCCACCCCAACCATCACCACCCACCTATCTATCTATCTATCTATCTATCTATCTATCTATCTATCTATCTATCTATCTATCTATCTATCTATCTATCTATGAACCCACCCACCCCCAACCATCACCACCCACCTATCTATCTATCTATCTATCTATCTATCTATCTATCTATCTATCTATCTATCTATCTATCTATCTATCTATCTATCCACCCACCCACACATCCATCCATCTATCCGTCTGTCAATCCATCCATCCATCCATCCATCTAGCCATCCATCCATCACCACCCATCTATCTATCTATCTATCTATCTATCTATCTATCTATCTATCTATCTATCTATCTATCTATCTATCTATCAATCAACCCACCCACCCCAACCATCACCACCCACCTATCTATCTATCTATCTATCTATCTATCTATCTATCTATCTATCTATCTATCTATCTATCTATCTATCTATCTATCTATGAACCCACCCACCCCCAACCATCACCACCCACCTATCTATCTATCTATCTATCTATCTATCTATCTATCTATCTATCTATCTATCTATCTATCTATCTATCTATCTATAAGACCACCCACCCTCAACCATCACCACCCATCTATCTATCTATCTATCTATCTATCTATCTATCTATCTATCTATCTATCTATCTATCTATCTATCCACCCACCCATCCATCCATCTATCCGTCTGTCAATCCATCCATCCATCTAGCCATCCATCCATCCATCCATCCATCTATCTATTGTCTATACTGCTTGTCCTATTGGGTCACAGGGTCCTGGATCATATCCCCTTACATGTTCCAAGCACCAAACCTCCATGCCTTCCTTTGTAAATCTCTGGAAACTTTAGATAATGTTTATGAGAGATTCATCCTCAGGGGGTTTGTGGAATGTATTTTACAGATAAAGGGTTTTTGAAAACAAAAGATTTGCAACACATTTAAATATTTTATGTCAGGAATGGAGTCAAATTTGTGAAAATAAAAAAAGCGCAATACTATTAACTATCGTCTTTTAGCAGACACTTCGATGTAGAATTTATTTAAAAAGTTAGTAAGGTAGAAGTAAATGTAGTGTGTTAATACCGTCTCTACTGACAACAGCACTGACGTCTCACAGATTTTATTGGTCTGTGACTCCGATTTTGTGCAGATGAAAACATCACACTCATTAACACTGAGTGAAGAAAAAAAGATTCAGTTACAAAAACAGTAGCTTTCTAATGGTTTATTTATTAGTGCTGTTAAAATACTCCACTCTAGAGTGCTGAAGTGGATTATTTCCCCATAACATCTTGCTTCAAACTGTTTCATGCTTTTATTCCAACAACAATAATTTATTTGTATTTATTCATCAGTAACACTGACACTGGAGACTCCTCCTTTAAACACTAAATAAACATCACAGGACATAAACATTCACCGTGTTAATCTTTAGACATTTGAGTTTTTATTTCTTCCTTTCTTAAAGGTATTGGCACCCTATCTATCTATCTATCTATCTATCTATCTATCTATCTATCTATCTATCTATCTCCTCCATTCTTAAAAGTATTGGCACCCTATCTATCCACTCTCCTTGCTGTTATCTATCTATCTATCTATCTATCTATCTATCTATCTATCCACCCACCCACACATCCATCCATCTATCCGTCTGTCAATCCATCCATCCATCCATCCATCTAGCCATCCATCCATCACCACCCATCTATCTATCTATCTATCTATCTATCTATCTATCTATCTATCTATCTATCTATCTATCTATCAATCAACCCACCCACCCCAACCATCACCACCCACCTATCTATCTATCTATCTATCTATCTATCTATCTATCTATCTATCTATCTATCTATCTATCTATGAACCCACCCACCCCCAACCATCACCACCCACCTATCTATCTATCTATCTATCTATCTATCTATCTATCTATCTATCTATCTATCTATCTATCTATCTATCTATCTATCTATAAGACCACCCACCCTCAACCATCACCACCCATCTATCTATCTATCTATCTATCTATCTATCTATCTATCTATCTATCTATCTATCTATCTATCTATCTATCTATCTATCTATCCACCCACCCATCCATCCATCTATCCGTCTGTCAATCCATCCATCCATCTAGCCATCCATCCATCCATCCATCCATCTATCTATTGTCTATACTGCTTGTCCTATTGGGTCACAGGGTCCTGGATCATATCCCCTTACATGTTCCAAGCACCAAACCTCCATGCCTTCCTTTGTAAATCTCTGGAAACTTTAGATAATGTTTATGAGAGATTCATCCTCAGGGGGTTTGTGGAATGTATTTTACAGATAAAGGGTTTTTGAAAACAAAAGATCTGCAACACATTTAAATATTTTAAAAATATAATGTCAGGAATGGAGTCAAATTTGTGAAAATAAAAAAAGCGCAATACTATTAACTATCGTCTTTTAGCAGACACTTCGATGTAGAATTTATTTAAAAAGTTAGTAAGGTAGAAGTAAATGTAGTGTGTTAATACCGTCTCTACTGACAACAGCACTGACGTCTCACAGATTTTATTGGTCTGTGACTCCGATTTTGTGCAGATGAAAACATCACACTCATTAACACTGAGTGAAGAAAAAAAGATTCAGTTACAAAAACAGTAGCTTTCTAATGGTTTATTTATTAGTG